>NW_020447752.1:624908-627078 GCF_003343035.1 Apteryx rowi
GGCTCCGCGGCCGCGGGGCCGCAGCTCGGCCGCGGTCGGGTAATTGGCTGGTTAAAGGCACCGGGCGCCCGCAGCCAATCGGCGCGCAGCTTCCATTTGGCTTGAGTTATTAGACGCTGATCTAAAAACATCCTTCAGCAGACAGCTAAGGAGAGGCCAACAGATCAGGCAGCCATTTTTCTGCAATGGAATTAAATGGCCAACTGGGTTTTCCTTTGTTCCAAAAGGGGATACTCCATTTGAATCCACACCATCCATTTCAGGACTGCTCAGGGTTGTGTTAATGTCTGGCAACATGCTAGAGGACTCACTGAAGAAGGAAGACAAAAAAGATTCGGATTTTTCCCTATGATCTGGAATCCATCTTTGTCTTGTGTAACTAGGTCATGGCACACCCTATGTCAGCAGTAACAATTTTGAATGCAAAAAATAAGTAAATACATGTTTTTGTTTGGGGGTTTTTAAGCTTTAGAGCTATACGATGACTGAACAATAAATTTTAAAAAGTATTTCCTATATTAAACACTTAATTCCTGGCCATTTTTATTAACTCCTTTGGTGCTTATAAGGTAATGTTTTAAATATAGACGTAGGAATAGTGAATTCTGGCAAAAAAGCAATTTTACTATGATAAGCTTTTTTTTTCCTCTCTTATGTTGTAAGTACCCAATCCATTCTGTCCTTACTAAGTGTAGTTTTCATGTTAATGTTACTGAAGTGGTCCTTATTTCTAAGCCTTCATTTGCATGTGTTATGTTTTTGTCTGTTTATCTAAACCAATTTATGCTTTTGAAATATTTTACTTATATAAAGCAAAATATCTAGCTAGAGATGTTTAAAGTTGCTTACAAGCAGTAAATGTTAACCAGGTGTTTTCACACTAACATGTACAGACTAAAATATTTAGGAAAACATTTTTAGTTTCTGCGTACTCTGTGGAAAAACACTGAATGTCCTTTTTATGTACAGAGTAAATCTCTCCCGGGAACCTAGATTTAAGCCTCGAGTAGAAATCCTAACTGGATACTGTCAGTCAACATAGCTGGACAACATTTTCTAGTTTTTGGGGKTTTTTTTGATGCTAGAGCATTGCCATATACAGATCTGTAAATATCTTAACGAGATCCGTTTTGACTTGCAAACTTACAAGAGAAGTGGTGATACAGATCATATATATTTATAGCCATATTTTAAAAAGCGTAACAACTTCACCTTCAGAGCTGCATTCAACTATGGTGTGCGGGTAAGTAAAGCCTTTTGCCCTTGCAGAGAAACATATAGACCAGGCCTATGCAGCAAATGTTATTGTCCTAGACAGAGAGGTCCTAACGATCGTCTGTAGAAACGGTAGCTATCTTGTTCTTGCTAGATACATATAGAGCATATCTTAACGCATATTTTCAGAGAGTGATTTTCTGCACAAAGCGCTTTGTTGTCCGCAGCCCTGCTTTTTGCAGAGAGACGCTGCTGTGAATCCATGCAGGCATTACKTGGCTGTTAAATTGAACGCACAAAAAAAAAAATCTGCCTACAAACAGTAAGATATTACTAAGGTTGATTAAAAAAAAAAAAGCGAAAAGACGGCGGTGGTGGTGGCGGTGGGATCCCTTACATGTTTGTCCTTCTAGTTACAGAAGCATTTTGTTCGACAAAAAAAAGTCAAAAGCAACAAAATGGGGGGGGGGGTTGTTTTTCAGGACGGTGAGCGTCTTAATGGAGAATGTCTCACTATAAAAGAACGCTGTAAAATCCTTCATACCGAGAGGCAGTGGCTTGGAGAGGGGGGCAAAAGGAGGTCTGAAAGTAAATCCAAAATGAGGGAGTTTCCTTCCAAGTGAGGGACCCTTTGCAGCCTGAGTTTTACAGTTGGAAAGATGTGACGCAGTTGATATTCACAGCGGTTGTGCTTTGGTGCAGCTACTCAGCACGTGAAATGGCCTCCCCGCCGACGGCTGGTGGTTTTATTGTGTGAAAGCCCCGCGCCTGGCGTCTCGGGTGCCGGCAGGGGCGGCCGGCGGCAGTTGCGCGGCGCTCCCGGTCGCGCTCCATGTTGTGCGAGGGTAGCGGCCATCATGGCTTCTCCTCCCGCGCCGCGTTCTCCTCAGGGCTGGGGCGGCGGCGCGCCGGGCTCTCCCCCGCGGCCTGCCGGCGCTCCGCGTCCCGATCACTG
>NW_020447752.1:628083-641943 GCF_003343035.1 Apteryx rowi
AGGGTGGAGGCGTGTGGGGGTTATTTCGGAGCTTCGTGAGCTCTGCGGGGAGTTAAACCTTGTACTCCACTGCAGACTAAAATTAGCTGAGCTAGGAAAGCCGGGCTTGAGCAACCATTTCAGAGGGCAGGACAGGGAGGAAAAAAAAAAAAAAAACACCAAACCAAACAAACCAAACAAGTCGTAGAGGTGGCGTTCCCGGTAAGGCTAGAGCAGGACCGTCCTGTGGACCTTGTGGGAGGGAAGAAGGTAAGTGGCTGCTTGGCAGAGGTTGCCGAAGGGAGGCGGCATGTGCAGGGCAGGGTTCACCCTGCCAGGGCGTTCATGTGTCTCAGGACGAGTTGCTCTGTGGTTTTGTAAAAACTGTGCTGTGGTATGTGCTGAGGCTGGAGGAGTGTTTTCCTGCGATAGAGCAGGGTGCTGCTGCAAAGGAGGCACTACAGYAGTCCGCTCCTTTCGCAACAGCCTGAGCGTTCACGCTCATTTCTTAATTTAATTGCTTTTCCTTTGGTCTTGAATGTTTCCACAACCTGAATCAGGCTCTGTTTAGAATAAGCAACAAACCCGTCTGCACAAACATACACATTTCCACCGAAAAGATGTCTCTAAATTGCGAGGCCGGCTTTAAAATGAGAAAACGGGCTCCATCCGTGCACTGATATTGGTATCTTTTAGTTAAGTGCCCCTCTAATGGGGCTACAATGTTTTTAAAAGCTGCCCTTCCCCCTTCCCGAAGAGAGCCTCCGGAGCCATGATGTTTTCTAGCTACGTCCTTTGTATGGCAGCGTAGGAAACTGCCTTTCCTGGCTCGCTCCTGCATGCGCGGAGCATATTTATAATCAGTGAAATCTCTCTCTGTTAGCAGCATGTAAAACTCGAGTTCTCATTAAGTGCTCGATCCTGTGAAACCTTATTTACATGCATGGCACTTATTTATGTCAGTAGTGCAGCTGCCTTCCTGTTTTACAATTGCTTTAAATAATAATACATGAATAAAGAAATTTGCATAAACTGGGACATTATTTTTAGTTAAAATGAACCTTGTTAAAATGTTCCTCTACTATTTCTTAATACAAGTGAAAAACATTTTAACCGACTGCAATAGGATGAAATGGTCAAAAACAGGCAGCTTAGAGATCAAAATACTGGTCTGAATAGGTCTGTTCTTCGTTTTGCATTTTTTTTTAACTGTAGTGACACAGTTCTAGAGCTTGCATCATATCGAGTTAAATCAACATGTAAAGCGATAAGAAAAGTACCATATTTAAACAACGTCTGTTAACTTTCCTGGGGACTTTAAATTGATGTTTAAGTAGATACCTGGATTTTAATAATATCTGCATTTTAAGTTAAACCTTAATTTTTGTTTTGTTCAACACTGAAGCAAACTAGTTCTGCCTAATACAGTCCAGACTTTGAAATAATGCATCCAGACCATAATACTGTGGGAGCCTACCCAGCTTTGTCTGCACATGCACCCTTCTGCATATTTTTCCAGGTCTATAATCCCTGTGTGCAATTAATCATTGTTCAGAATGGCCATCTCCGAGGCCAGAATTTATGAACTGCTCCAGCTGGGAGAGTCCTCGAACGTGTGCCTGAAACTGTGAATGCGCAAACAAGGGCCAGAAATTGCTGGGGCAGCAAGTGTTGTAAAGCTCGCTAGTGGTACCAACCTAGCGAGTTGTGTGGGTCCTCAGCACCTCTGAAAATTGTTCTTGCAAGTCTGAACTGAAAACTGCTTTACTTTTTTAGAGTTTCTAAATGACTGTTATGTTCAATGTAGCTTAAAAGTCACCAAGGCAGTTGAGACCAGTTGCACTCTCCGGAGTGGGTGGTTTAATGGCTGAACATCATATCTAAAAAGCTAGATGTTCTGGTACAGCGTATTTAAATCCCAGAAAGGTCAAACCAGACTTTCATACTTGAGTTAGATTGACCCTGGCTTACTGCATGACACTCTTTAGAGAAAGAAAGAGATCTTTCAGGGGGAAAAAAGGACAAAAAACAAAAACCAGACTATTGCCCTGAATGGCCTGTGGTGACTGTATGCACATTCTTGAAGCAACAGAGTTTGTTCTTGCCCACAGTATCCCTCTACTTACTTTATTGTTGAGCYGAAAACTCTGTGCTAATTATTTTGGTGTCTGTTATCAATAAGAAGTGATTTAATTCCTTTGGCAAAGTGTTGCAACTAAAGTAAACTAGATTGAGAGGCAAAGTGAAATAAAAAATATGCAGCTGTTCTGCCAAACAATGATTGTGACTGTTTACAACATTTTGTTTTAGACTGGCTTGTACACAGAATCCTTTATATTGAAGGTTTTCATGTCACAATCCATTGCTTGTCTAAGCAAACTAGATTAATAGCTTATAAAGGACAAAAGAGACCTCTAGGTTCATTTGGTCTGACTTCCTGCAGGTCATAAGACTTTTGTGCATTAATTGCTTTTTCACATCTGAAAGATGTAGTTGAACTACAGCATACCTGTATCTTAGAAAGACATCAAATCTGAATTTAAAAGTGGCCAGTGAGAATAAAGTAAGGGCTGGTAAATTGTTTCCATCAAAACTCACCGGATAGACTAGAAATTAAGACACATTTTTAAACTGAGTTTTGTTTACCTTCTGCTTTCAGTTATCGGACCTTGTTATATCTTAGTCTTCTTGACTGAAGAATGCCGTATTATCAGATTTCTGTCCCCATGTAGCTGTGTACAAACTGATCAACCAAGTATTTATCATTCCCTTTGGAGACTTGCAGAGCTCCCTCCGCAGTCCATGCTTACTAATCCTGTAATTATTTCTATCATGGTTCCCCGTGAATACTCTAGTTATTCRGCGTTTTGATCAGGGCAACCAGAACAGGACAGAGTATACCAGCTGCRATCATACCAGTGCTGACAGCATTCTCACCTGAGATTCCTGTTCCGCACCCAGGGATTACACTGGCCCAGTATGAGCTGGTTTTCCAGCATGGCTCCTAAAATGCTATGAGAACTGCTCCTTCTCAGGATGGTGTCCCCAGCCTGTTGGCTTGTGCTCCTTGTTCTGTGTGTGCTGCTTTACACTTGGCTCTCTTGAAAAGGACAGTGTTTAGACCAGTATTGCTCTATGCAATGGTCTTTATATTCAGCACCCCTCTGCTACTGTTGTGCCTCACCTACAAACTTAAATGGTAATGATTTTATATATTCTTCCAGCTCATTGATAAGCATTGCTTCTGTCTCTGCTGTGGCAGCTTCCCAGTTCCAGGTGTGCACATGTCCCAGTCCTGTCAAAATTGTGTCAGGAGGAGATCTGGATCTACACCATCCTCTTGCCAMAGCTCAATTCCATGGGAAGAAACCCCCCGTTTAGGAGCTGGAAGGGAGCCTCAAAGCGCACTGCAGCACTTGCGTGCCCAAGTGTCTAAAATGTAGCCGTTAAATAATGGGAGGCCGAAAATGGATGATTGCCAGACCCTTAACAGAAAGACAACTGCTCTAGGACACGCTGATTACAATCACATTTTGAGACCTTCCCATTGGATGGATTTTCATCCATTTGATCATGCCTTCTTGATTTTATATTCAGTTCCCCTGCTCATAATAATGTAAATGCTTCACAGAAACTGAGTATGGCCCATCAACACTCTTGAGGAAATCTCCTACCAGTACTATTACCATTTACCACCTAACCTTCTAATTTCTTCAGTTTCTCTCAGCAGATAAACTCATGCAGCTTTGTTTCCTATGGATTTGCATCCAGAAATTCCCCAGATTAATCTTCCAGCTCTTTCCCAGTCTTGCTTTCCCTGCTTGGCTGAGCAAGAGGTAAAGACTGGTCRGGAGCTTCCCATGGGCCAACTAGCCAGTTGTTGCTGCCTCTTGGTAAGGGCAAGGGCTTGCCTTTCCCTGAAATACTATGTACTCTACTCAGCTTTTCATTCAAGACCTAAGTATGTTTGGGGCTTTGGCCTCACTGCCAAATTCAGTTGAGATGGGAGGAGGGAGAGAAAAAATGACATAGAACAACACAGTCACATTAGACTGTTTTATTTTTAGGAAACCAGACTAAAAATATCAATGGAACATTGAGTAGGACTATGGACCAGGTATTTGCTTGTTCACTGCTTTTGCTCTGACATTTTTAATATCCTCCTAAGTATAGCAAATGATACAGCTAGGGAATTTCTTAGACAAAGTATGCAGCCTCCCGACAGATTTCACCTGTGATCCACCACACTCAGAGTACATGGGATATATGCATTGAAAAATGACCGGGAATCGCTAGTCTGCTGTGTTGTTTTGGCTACCTGGATACAAAGACATGTACAATGATGCCTGAGAGCGGAACAAACACATTCTTTTTGTTGTATAGACTAAGATCCATTTGACTTTTGATGGGCATCTTGGACATTTTCCAGGGCTGTTTTTTTTCTAAAACTGCGTCTGTTCGTTATATTTCTGTAGGAATTACGACAAAGCCACCTCTGCAAGATAGATAGAGTGCTTTTACAGATCTAATCATTCTTGAGCTATAAAAGAAGAAAAAAGCTATTTCAACACCTAATTTGCAGAATGCTTTGTGTCGCTTCTTGCCATTGAAATGCAGCTACTATTGAAATGCTATGATCCCATCAGTACATACAACCAGTTATTTTTTAGAATACTTTCAAACTTACAAAAATCATTAAATAAGAAAGTTGGCAATTTTCATCAATATTCTAAAGCCATCAAATTACTGAACACTTTAGTTCAGTACTTCATGGCCTATGCAATACAGTCTTAGAAAAATAAAAAACGTTTTTTAAATTCTGGCACTCAGAGCTTGCATCATTGAGAGGAAATTAAGATATAGATTTATAAGTAGTAATCTAAAAGGATATTTATGCATTAAAATACTTGTGTATCCAGATTCCTATCAGTAAACAGTCTAGATGTGATGGTAGCTGGAAACCTGTGAGCCTTTTTAACAAATGTAGCACATACAGGGAATATTCGAGTGGTGGATTATAAAATGTTACAGCCCGAGAAGTAGTAACAGATTTCAAATGGAATTAGTTTAACGTACACATCTGAGCAGTTTCTAACTGGCATGATGCAAACCATGTACAATACAAAATCAAGACAATTTTGCCCTTGACATTGTCACCATTGCTCCTGAATCTGCAGTTAGAAATCAGTGTTTTGATTTATTTTTTGACAGGACCGGTCAGGAGTACCCCAGCTGGTCCACGAGCCACAGTTTTCAGCAGAATGGGCCCAAATACGCAGTTAGTGAATGCTGTGCCATCCGCTGCCGCTCTGCACTACCGCAGAACAGCAGCTCACAGTTGCTAAGCAGCTGCAGAGCCGTCCTCGCCTTCGCTACCCATCAGCTGTTGTAGGGAGCAACATGGGCTCCCTGGCTGGCGGCGAGGAGCAGGCAGCATGAAAACAGGAGCCGTGGCCATAGCAAAATTGTCTCTTTTCTGGCTGGCTGATGGGCCCCCTGGCAAAAACGCTCGAGCGAAGGGAAGGGACACTTGATGGACCAGAAGCAGGGGGTGGAGAGGAGGGGAGAGGGGGAGCTAGCATATGTGCACAGCGGTGGTTACAAAGACAGCAGATCTTAGCAGAGCAGGGGGGACACACTGAGGAGAAAGAAATGGGAGAGAGGCCAACTGCACAGTGCAGAATAAAAAAACCCCAGGAGGAGAGTGCAGCATATGGAGAGGGGAAATAAAGCAGAACYTGCACAGCCTGCAAATAATTGAATAGAAAATACAGAAAGAGAGGAAGAGAGCTTGATTCATGACTGCCCTTCACCTTGTGGAGACGGTTACACCCGAGAAAAGGAGGTGTGGAGTACACGGCATCTTTGATGTGTCTCAGTGAACTCTAGGTTTTACATTTCAACCCATGTCATTTGTGGTTTTCTACCTGGATAGCCTCTGCCTTTTGTTTACATTTGATTCTTGCATGCTCTGTGCTTACTTTGCCTAGTTTCTAGTTTATTTTCATAGCTGTTCTGGCTTTTCTGTTTTTTCAAGGTATGTCTTAAAATAGCCTTTCCAGATATTCTCATTGTTTTAACCCTGAAGAGCTGCTTTCTGCCTGCAGGACATTGCTAATCCCCAACTGAAGTTAGTTTCCACTAAATCCAYGAAGCTATGTCTGCTTTTCTCCCCCTTTCTCTCCAGGGAGTTGCTGATGGAGGACAGGGTTCCCCTTACTTCCCGACACCATCCCCTGCACGCTCTGTCATTCCTTTTCCCCGCGCAATGCCTGTCATCTGTCCACGCAGACTTGCTGCTCTCAGTGCGCAGGAAGTGGTTCCTGTGGCAGTAAATTATCACATACTACTGCCATATTACACAAGGGGTTAAAACACGTCATGAGCATCTGCAGGGTTGTTCTGACCAAAAGCGATTCTAGTCCCCCAGCTGTTCAGCTGCCCATATGAAAAAGATTTCATAGTCTCAGTGCCTAATACGCGATTGCCAGCATTATAGGAAATGCCACTGGCGTTGGCAGAGAAGCGGGCTACCTGCATGTTCCTCTCTCCAGCTCCTCCAGGCGGAGGATTGAGGGGCACATTTGTACAGGAAGGTGGGGAGAGGAATTAAAGCTCGTGCAGCTGTTGCCCTCCTCCGTCGCCAGCCCTGCCTTGCTTGGAGGCCTGTCAACTGAGCACACTTTTCCCCAGGTCTGAAACTGAGTTATAAAGGGAAACTAGAGTTGCCCAGACCTCCAACGGAAAGGATTAGCTATGAGCTCTGTGTGTATGTGTGTTTTTCAAGCCAATACAAAACTTGACAAATAGGCAGCCAGATGTGGTTTAAACTTTGAAGATTTTGTCTTAAGATATCTGATTTGGAGTAATTATGCTTTGCCTCCTCCTTCCATTTGTCTGGTGTCCTGTATCTGTGCCTGTCTATACTATTGTTAGACACTAAGATCATTAAAGGTCTAGCGGCATTGACATTTTACAAGTAGCTTCAGCTGCCTTTCATGTAGGGGCTTCTTTAGCATTAGGGGACATGTAAGTTTAATTAGAATGGTTTTAACCAGGAAATCTCCCTGCCATAAGAAATCAGTTACTACCCTATTCCAAGGAAATAACTGGGAGCTTTACAGCATGCCTGTGCTGTTACAACAAGAGTCAGGAAGGGTGAAATGTGTGTAGGAAGAAAAAAATTGCACAGGAAACATGCAATCAAGGACAGCRGTATCAAGCTCGTGCATGGCAGAGAGCCAGGCCCCAAGTTTCAAGCGACCTGTGGGCTGGAGCAGCCCTGGCCGGTTGCTGCCCTCTATGTGCCTGCGCGCAGCAGAGCAAGCTGCCGCAGCTGCTTCGCGAGCAAGCTTCAGAGCGGCGCTGGGGCTTACAACTAGGCCTTCCCGCCTGGCCAGGACGCACCGCCAACCTTCCCACGAGCGTGGCACAGGCCAAAAATCACAGTTCTAAAACAAACGTAACTTTACAACTGGGTTTAATTCTCAGCCTTTCAAGTTATGAGTTAGCCTGCTCTGAAGCCTCGCTGTTGCTTTCAGGAGTTTGCCCTGGCTGGTTTACAGGCTCCCTTCAGGTCTGAGATGAACTCAGCCTGGGGCTGTCTTGTGTCTAGGGATGTTCTGACAAGCCACAAACCTTCCCGGTTCCTGCCAAACCCCTGTCCCTACGTGTGAGCTCCTTCCCAGCCGGATACAAACAGGCACCAATGCTTCCTGCGTAGTGTTTCCTTACACATAGCACTCAATGAAAAGCAGGCAGAACTGATGGTGTCTCCCATGGGGACATAAACAGAGGATTTTATCTTCTCTTCAGTCTGCAGTTTGTGCCCTCCTGTAGGAAGTTTGCACAAAGATCAGAGAGAGGCGACACACTTTGCACACTAACTGCCCTTTAACGTCAGTGCCAGGGGTTACTCAGCAAAAGCCTGCCTCTCTTTCAGCACAGTCCTCTCCCTCACAGCCTCCTCCATCCATTTTGCTGTCCTTTCTTCTCCCCCTTTGAATATTCTCCCTTTGTTCCCCTGCATTTTTGTCCAAAAGCTTTCTGAGAGCTTCCTGCCTAGGCCCGGTACTAAAGTGATGGGTACTGGATGGCTGACAGTGGCAATGAAGTGTGAAGCCTGACTCTTCCAAAGGCTCTGAAAACCACTGCTTGTTCAGGTGGCTTCGTGGCTCACATGGAGGAAGGCATATTTAGTGAGCCAAATCTGGGATCATTTGAACTTGAAGTTCTTGAAAGCCTCACAAAAAATGCAGTTCTACGTATTTCAGGATTAGTGGAATCTACCAACCAAGCTTTTGGGGAGCTTAACCCAGATTCAGCCATCCACAGTTCATACAAGCTGAATGCATCTTGCGTTCATGTGCTGTGGCCATCCTATTTAACGTATACTCATATTGGTCTCAGTCCTCACCTTGTCTCTGAATCAGCAAGTACATTAAAAAAAATCACTCTTTACCAGGAATTAAGTTGGGAAAGAGAAAAGAAGGGAAAAGTAATCTGAAGAAAGCAGACAGTGCAGAAGGCACTCTGTTTTTGAAAAAGACCACCACATCTCAGTGCTTGCTGGGTCAGGTACAGTGTTCGGTAATGAAAAGAGGGGAAGGCATAAGGCAGAGGTATTTCAGGGGTGTATACTAGAGAGAGTGCTTGGATACTGGGAAAAACCACATTGTGTTGCAAGGAAAGCTACATAGAACCACTTTGCCTATGTTTCCTAAAATTATTTCCTGATGGTATTATTTTCTGCTACAGATCTGGACACAAAAAAGCATCTGATGCAGATTAATTTCATGCAATTCTGCAGCAGAGCCCTGTGCTGTCACTTAGCCCCGAGCAAGCCTGCGCATCCCTCCAGGACCCGCTTCCTTGCGATGGTTCCCATGCGAAAGCCAGCTACGTCTACCAACAGAAATGCAACCTGCAGACCTGGGCTAACAGGAGGCATTTTGAATCTTTCTAGATTCACCTTTAAGTGCAAAGGTGGAGGATGAGATTCAGCGTCACTGATAGCTCTGCCAGCCTTTTTGGACAAATTTCTCACCATCGTTCAATAAAGCCATGCCGCCTCTCTGGGGGACCTGCAGGTAATGCCCAGATCTGTGGGAGCGGAGTTATGGTGGCAGTGGTAGATACTTATTTCATGCTTTTCAGAGATAAGTCATTGAGTTTGATGTTCCAGAATGGCATAAGATGATCTTAACCTTTTGTTACCAACATTTTTAACAGAATTTGGCTTGAGAATTGACACTTCAGTGAGGAATTCAAGCAGCTGAAACTGCAGGTAGCCGCTTGCTGCATCAGGCTGAGACTTTAATGTGCTGATCTACACAGCGTTCAGATTGAGAAAGCTTTTTTTCACAACTGAAAAGCCAGAAACTTACAGTTTTTAATGAAAGGTGAGATTCAAAATAAGGCACATTGGCCACACACATATCAGGTGGGCCAAATTTGGCATCACATTTGGCATCCCTGATTTAAGACATACCAAAGAAAATAACTCAAGAAACAGTATGTGTTCCCTATAAATAGTTACTCTCTAGGTAGTTGTCAGTCTGTGGTTTATGAACAAAATCTGTCCAAAGTTTCTGAACATTCACGGCCTGAATTTGCCGAGTTGTATGTCTAATTTGTCTAACACTTCCTGTTACAGAGAGTTGTCCTGCTTGCTTTTATAGCCCTCTAAACTCTGTGGTAGCATTTGGACAGTTTTTATGTAGAGTTTACTGAAAGTTTTTTGCACTGATTTAGTGCATGGGGTACTTGAGCCAAGTGAAACAGGAACTATATTCCTAAGGCATGAAAAGGCAGAAAGAGAATTTTCTTACTGAAATTTAGTTTTTCCACATTACTTAACAGTCTAGGAAATTAATACCCTTCTGGCAGCACTTCCCACTGGAAAAAAAATATATGTAGTTCCTACTCAGCCAAACAACAATGTAGTAATGTTTTTGATTGGGCTAAACCTCTTAGAAACTGGCAGGTGTCACAGCCACCTTGCCTTCAGTGAAAAAAAGGCAACTGGGATCCCTTATGAAACAAGGGATTTATATCAGTAGGGGCTATTACACAAAAAACAGGCACATGGCAAGGTTTGAATAGATGGTGAATCATGTGGCCCTAGGGATTTTTCTGGATTTTGGGGGCAGGGGGTGTTTCTGTGTAAAATATCAGGCCACGAGGACCAGATGGTAGAGCTCTGCATGTGCAAGAGAAACAGCAAGAAACACTACACAAATGGATGCTGAGAAGCAGCTGAAAGTCAAGGAGACTGGGAGCTTTGATTTTGGAAAAAGACACTTCTTGAGTTGAGTGATGGCCGAAAGAGGCTTGGGATTGTGAGTTTTTCTGGGTTGAAAGATACAGAATTTTGTGTATTTGTTTTATGAATAAATGGAATTAACCTTGAGTATATACCTAGCTTCCTCATTGGCTTCACAACCTGATACTGTCACCAAATACTTTGTCACCAAATCCCCTCCCTATCTGCCCCATTCATTCATACTGTAAATTCTTTGGGTCAGAGATTATTTTTTAGTAAGTGTCTGTGTACATTACAAACAATTGTGGGACTTGTATAACATCTGAAATTCATTGCAAATTCATTCTGCTTACATACGAAGTCCCATTCTTTTAGAGTCTGTCTTTGCAATGAGACTGTAAGCTCTTCAAGGCATTTTCTCTTACTCTGTATGTACAGAGGTGTAGTTCAAGGGGAATTCATCACTGACATAAGACATAATGTTATTGGTAATACTCAAAAATAAATATTTACAGCTCTGTCTTGTTATGCACATTCTTAACTAAGTCTGAGTTATTTCCTTTGACATAAATGGGACTACTTGTTCTTACTAAGTTTATGTTCAGTCTTTGTAAAGGTGGAGTCTGTATTATTAAGAAGAAAATTCTTAAATGTAAAAAAATTAGTTTTGAAAACATTCTAGAAGGAACAGGTCCCCATTCTTGTCTTGCTTTTATTACCATATAAACTAGTAATATGAGTATACAGCAGATGGCGTTTGCTGTTACTTCTCTCTGTAATTATGGATCCAAGGAAGTATCAGTAGCCTGTCACTTTGCTGGCTAGTTAAAATAGACATATTTTCCATTAGAAATACTATTGCGAGCCATACTCATCTGTCTAAGGGCATGCACTACAACAGACCTTAAGTGACTGGAAACGTCAAAGGTGTTCAGAGTTCCTCCAAACAGAAGAATGTTTCTAACCAGAACATTTTGTCAAATCTGTTAACCTATTCCTATTTAAAGAAGCATCTTGTGAGCAGAAGAATCTGCAATTATGTTTCTCTTCCCCGCCAGACTTTCTGTCATCACAAAGCTCATGGGCTTCTAATATTTTTAAATCTCAGTCTCCTTGTCTATTTAAAGCATATTTGACCATCCAGTCAATAGTTACTCACAAGGGACAGACAGAGACACAGCACAAGGGTGCAATTACTGCTCCCTTAGGAAGTCAGGCCAACAACATGCCTTGAGTTTCTTGCATAGCATCAGAACTGTCCAGGAGGTTGGACCACTTTTCCCTGGCCTCGGTATTTTGAGAAATTGCAGTACCAGCTTATTTCATCACCCTATATCCTCAAAAGGTCACAGCTTCAATTTTAGACCTAAGATGTGAGTGTCCTGAATACTATCCCAAACCATCCAAAGTGTTAAAGTATCTTTTAAAAGAAGTCATATGCTTCCAGCAGTCTTCCTAGGCAGTATGATAATCTTCCATCCTTTTCTTATTTTCCTTGTCACTTGCAAATCAACAAATTGGTAACAAGAATGCCACACGAGTGTTTGCCGTACCCCATTACATTCTTGATTTTGGTATACTCCTTGTAAATCTTTACATGCATGGTGCCTCTTGAGCTGCAAACGTGTCAGCTTTTGATGAAATACAGCATACCAAAATCAATGTACAGGCCAAAACAGAAGTAGGATAAGGACACTTGTGATTTATAGTGATCAGATTTGAGTTTTGGTTATAGAAGGCTGAATCTTCTTCCATTTAAATTGGTGGCAGAATTCCATGTTAGATTTTAATTTTTTAGAGCCAGCAAAAAACACTTAGCTTTTGTGTAGTACTTTATATATCTAACATACTGTATACACGCTAATTAAGATACTGAAATGATATATTTTGTCAATATTTTGTCAATACTAGGTTGACTCATTACAGATACAATATCCATTACTTAAAAATAGTCTGTATAGAGTTTACAGTTGATTTGATAGTCTACTCATTTTATATTGTTTAGTCCTGAATCTAAAACTGTACAAATTTAAAAYGTTCCCCTAACTATAAATACAGAAGGAGAGTGACAAAGTTGTGAGAAACATGGAGATACTTTGCTTTGTAGGATCGTTGCATAAAACAACAACAAAAAAAACCTAACAGCCCCAAAACACTTTTATCACTAAAAGCCTTTTACAGCAATTATTGAACTGAAAAGCCAATGAATTACAGCAGTCAGTTACATGAAGACTAAGAGCCTATCTGCTGATTATATCATACCACTCCAGTGGTTTTGAGCCAGGTTCAAAGAAATCGTTTGAGGGTAAACCAATTCATTTCTGGACCATTCATTCCTGTGCAATATTGGAATGTCCTCAGCCACTGAAGTCTGCAGGAGTTGATGGCTTTTAGACTCTTGCAGATAAGATATATATGATTATGGTTCATAAGGTACCTTTTTGACAGCTTGTATATTCTACATACTCGTGTTTACTTTTTCCAAATAAAATGGTTAGCTTTACATAGGTGTGAATTTGGCTGCCTTTTATTTTTTTCATTTGTATTATATGACACTTTGCTGGGTGGTTATGTATCCCTCCTCCTCCTCCCTGTCACTGAAATATCTTTTTCTTTCTTTCTGTTTGCCCTCTGCATAAAGCAGGATCCTTCTTGAGAGATTATTCCAGGCGATGAGGAATACAGTCATGTTTTGCATTCAGTCTGGAAGGCCATCTAGTGACACAATCATGCAGGAGGAAATGTGAAACCCTGTTTGAATGACAATTTTTTTAGCTGAATTAAAGAATTTTGCTACGCTCGAGCATGCTGTCGGAGATTTGTTAGTATTCCCAGTAAGCGATATTTCAAAAAATTCTAGACTCAAATTTGATTTCTTAGGAAGTGACAGGATTTGTTTGAGACAGGGCACATCATTAATCTCTGCTAGGAAAAAAACCCACAATTTTTGCACAGAGCGGTGGCAGATTTGTATCTGAGCGATTCTACTATAAACACAGAGTCACTCCACCGAAATGTGGATCGGGGCCAAGTTTATCTCACCGTTTTGATTCCCTACCTTCGCGCTGGTGATTCCAGCATGTGAAATAACGCTGCACGGAGGCGTGCGCAAGGCTTCGCATCTCTGTAAATAAAAACGTAAAATTCCATTTGATTTTTACCACGGCTCACCTTGCGTGAAGTGCACTGAGCGGATAAGCAACAAGCAGAGCTGGGGGGATCCTACCGAAGCGATAAACGCGCTAGAAAACAGGTAATAAATCACAACCGCTCGCAGGCAGCTGGTGTGTCAGCAACACGGCGTGTTTTGGGGGTTACCTTAGGAGGCCGCCGCATCCCCGTCCGTCGCCCCGCTCGGGTGGGCCGCGAAGGTCCGGACCCGCCGTTGGGGGAAGTGAGGCCGCGCTGGGACCCGGCCCCTCGGCTGAGGGTGACTTTAATGTCTGGAGCCCTGAGGGGGTCCCCGAGGAGGCAGGTGAGGCGGCGGGGAGGAGGGCGCGGGCTGAGCACGGGCACCGAGGGGAACGGCCCGGGGGCTCCCGGCGGGCGGAGGCCGCCAGCGAGGCCCTGGAGCGCGGCTGCCCCCCCGCCGCCTCCCCCCGGGCCTGGCGGGGTCC
>NW_020447752.1:642214-673952 GCF_003343035.1 Apteryx rowi
CGCGCCGCGCCGCTCCATGGAGGTGGCCAACGGGGCCCTGCCCGACGGCCAGGCGGGGGGCGCCCGCGACGGCGTCGCCGCCGCCGCCGCCCCGTCGGGCAAGAAGGAGGTGAAGATCGTGATCGTCGGGGACGGCGGCTGCGGGAAGACGTCGCTGCTCATGGTGTACGCGAAGGGCGCCTTCCCCGAGGTGAGCCGGGCTCCCGCCGTGCCTCCGCGCTGGCGTTAGGGCTTTTTAGGGCTTTCCCTTTTTTAGGGCTTTTTATTGTTGTTGTTGCTTTTTCGCCCCCCGAGACACGCGAAACAGCACTGAAATCCCCCCGCCGTAACTCATGGCCGGGAGAGAGGCCCTGGGCTTTCCCCTAGCACCGGGGGTTAAGGAGGAGGGGAAGAATGAGTTTAAAGGCTGGGAGCAGGAACGGGTGAGATCTCGCAAGCGCAGGGTAAGTTTGGAAAGGACGAAACGCAAAGCTGCAGGACGGGACGGGAGGGGACGGGGGTCCCTGCGGCCCTGCTCCGTTTGGCCGCCGCGGTGAAGCGCCTCGAGGTCACTGCGCCAAGAGGCCCTCGTGGTACCAGGGTTGCACAAGCATTACCGTTCAGTAACTAGAGTTATTTTTCCTGTGTTTACAGCAATATGCACCGTCTGTCTTTGAGAAGTATACTACCAGTATTACAATTGGCAGCAAAGAAGTCATCCTGAATTTGTACGATACCGCAGGTAATGCTTTTTTTCACGTACTTTCAGTTTTTCCAGTTCCCAAAATAATGAACGGCAATGGCCAGTTTCTCCAAGACCCCTGGGATGGGATCGCGCTGGGGGACTGGCTTGAGACTGAACCCAAATGCAGTGCCAAGGTTTTCCAGTGGTATGAACACTGATATCATTTCAGAGAGTTGAGCAGAAACTGCCTTCACCTGTGTAAAATGCCGTTCCTGTGAACGTGCTGAATCAGTGTGTTTATTCCAAAAGATTTCGCTGTGTCAACTTAAAACAGACTGATACTGGAAGATTGCAAAACTGGACGTATTTTGATATTGTTTTTCTGCTAGCACGCTTCTGGCCTAGTATTACAGTTAAAACTATTAGAGATTTAAATACAACTTTAAAACAGGACAACAACCGTTACCAATTTAACGCATAAATGTGCCTGCCAGGGAAAAAATAGTCACYAGTCTAATGAATTTGTCGTTCTAGCCATGGATTTGTTCTTTATCCTAACAATGCAGTTTATTAGGTAAATCACATTGAATAGCATACATATCTGAAGGTATTAAAATTTAGTTCCCAGATGCATAGTGTAATATAATCAACCAAGAAAATGCTTTAATCTCCTGCCATGTGTGATCAAAAAGTAAAGGGAAAAAAAAGGCTAGTATGTGTTCAAAATAAAAAGGCCATAGTGTTAAAAGCTACTTGAAAATGCTGGTAACTTTTTTGGGTTCCTTTCAGGAACTTGTGGAATYGCTTGCATTCAACTTCATTCACAATTTTTATCGTATTACTGAGACACAGTTGTCCAGCTGCATTTCTAAATGAACCCTAACATTGACACGCACTCCATTACAGCTCAGTGTAAATCGTGTTTGTTTCAGTTCAAGTCTGTGGAGTTGTTCCAAATTTATGCCAATATAAATAAGAATGTGGTTCATACTCATTTCTAATGGTAATAAAACACATTTATCTTTTTACATACTGTATATGATATCTGAGTAGATAATTTTAAAGGTTCTTTAATATAAAAGTGAATTTTATAGCTAATTTTTACTGCAGTATAGTAAGATTCTGGGCACCCAAATCTGCTAATATTTMTTTCTGTTTCTAATGTTACTTTTCTTGACTCCAGTGATTTGGATAATCTAGCTTCTACTGAATGGCAAGGCTTCTGTGTTTGCTTTAAGACTTAAGAGAAGGGCTGAAATGTAGTTTGAGCAACCAAACAGGGATTTCCTTAATATAGTGCATTGGCACAAAGACCTTGTCACAGTGAACTTGTTGAACAAACTTCATGTTTGCTCACTGTCAGTGTGGGATTTTAGCCTGTTATATAGTTTCTGATATTTGGCTGGCTCTCATTTAAAATCCCTATGGTACAGCTTCCAACACTTGCTTTTGGAGACTCTTCCAGGCTGGATTCAGGAAGGGCTGTTGGTAGGGTAAAGCTCGACATTGTAGCTCTAAACTCTCGGGGCCCGTAGGCTTGTGAGCAAAGACCACAAGCCTGACATAAGCACCTGACTCGGTGCATCATACAGTGAGTTCAGCTCTGTGCGAGACTTACAGCCACCAGCAGCCTGGAGAACTCTCGCTGAACCCAGCGCTGATGGTTTATCTCTCCCTGTTTCCTTGTTCAGGCATGTAACTCAGCAGAAAGCGTCTGCCCCTCTGCATTGAGTTCACAGCCACAAACACTGTCTTGGAGCAAAGCGCCTCCCTGCTGAAGAAGAGGGCAGGGGTTATTTTGTCTCTCTCACAACGCTTCAGGAAGCGGAGATGCCACTGTCGCCTAATTGGTAGAGCCCTTACCCATCAAAGAGCAATTGCCTTCCATGTCTCATCTGGAGAGCTTGAAAACCCCACATATTTCACCTCCCAAAACAGTGCTGTGGCCACCAGCCTACAAGTTGCTAGAGGGTGCTGACACTCTCTCCTCCCTTCCTGTTAGTTTTCTTTCGCTTTGCATCAGACAACTCGAGGTTCTCTGGTGCCAAGAAAGGGAGACGTTGCTTTCTTGGTTAAGGCATTTGCTTGGGAGGAGGAARGACTTGAGTTTTGGTCCTGCCCCAAAGTTGCTCACCTAGCTGTATGTTTCACAGTTGGTAATTCAAGCATTTCACCCTCTTCCTGAACCTGGAAGCTAGGCTAGAGGAAGAATTCTTCTGAACACCCATTTTTTAATCCCATCCTGTTTTTAATAAAACAAAACTGATGTTGATTTGCATAAGACTAGGACCAAGAATTGTTCTGTCTCCTCTAAGCGCAGTAGAAGACAAGGGGGACATTCTGTTCAGCAGCAAAGAGAGCTTCTGTTCCTCTGTCACTTCAGTCTGGAGAGGGACATGCAGTAATGGGATTCGTGTTTCACTACACTGACTTGCTGCTGTTGTATCATGCGACAGAGGCTCATTAGATTACTCTCAGCTGGGTAATGATGCTCTGGGGTGGCTGCTGTGTATAGCAGCAATTATGGCTTAAAGAGGAGAACAAGCAAGCGTACAACAGCTTACTAATAGCAGTGCGGTGGTTTAGCAGTATAGTATATTGGCTATATTTCGTGAATTTTCTTCTGACTTACTGAACTGCTTGAGTTGTTCTTGCTCTTCTATAAAAATCTAAGACAGCTTTACCTTTGTATATTGCTTCTCAGTCTGAAAAGTCCCCAAATCATTCATATTGTCCTAAAATCATTAAAATGAGATGAAAAAGAAATAAAAGCATTTCTGAGGTGAACGGCTCCAGCTAACTGTCATGCTGCAGTGTAGGGGAGGAGAAAACAAGTATGTTCTTCTGAAAAGCGTCACTGGATCTTCATCATCCACCCACAGCAGAAAGAGTTTGGTATCTTTAGGATCTTGCCAAGAGCAACAGTAAATAGAGCTGCATGTACTTCAGTATCATGGGAAGATAAAGGACAGGTTCAGCTCTGTGGCTGGTAAACCTGTAGTTTGATGGGATTCTTTGTACTCTGTCGTCACGTTTGAGACTGAGCTCATCCTGCTTGCTTAGGGAGAAGGACACAAACACGGTGACTATAGAATCAAGTATTTCAATCTGTAGAAGATTTTTTTTCTTGGCAAATGTTTTGGTAACAACTGAAGTTAATGAACTAACCCCAAATATGCTAGAATAATAGCTTTTTTGAGAGACTTGTATGATGCCACTCTAATCTTCCTCAGAGACACCTCTGGCTGTTGCAGGAAGTTGGTGCTATATATACGCAATCTATAAAGACTTTGCAATATCAATTATCTTGTCTGCAAACTGCAGCTGCTTATTCAATTAAAAATTTCCATTTCTCACTGTGCTTGACAGAGACAAAGGAATTGCAAGGTAAATTAACTTTGTAATTGTTTACATACTAAAGGAACAGTCTAATAATGTTGATGCTTTAGCTGCAAATCAGACATGAGGGTTAACTTCTGCTAGGTGCAAGACTTTCTTAGAACAAAGAAAAAATAGATTGAGCGGGGGAAGGCTGCGGAGGAAGTAATGCCTAATCATTGCGGGCTCTCGCCCTGGCTGGCAGGAAATGCACTTGAAGCCTCCAGCAGGGTCCTTCAGGTCCAGAATGACAGATGCACTACAGTGTGAAGCCTTAAGAGAAATCCAAAAGGGGCTATATGCAAGAGTAACTTTTTGTAATTTTGAAAGAGAGAGGGAGGGCCTGAGAAGAAAAAATACTCGCTTTTTAACTGAAACATGCCCCTGCTCCTCTCACCTCCCAAGCGTCCTCTTCTACTAGTTTTATTCCTGCCAGGAAGAAAATAAGTTTCACAAATTTTTCTAAACAGAGTAGCACAAAAGCTTAACTGCCAAGCTAGCAACAACCGTGGTATTCTCTAGAGTCTGCAGAATAACAAACTGAAGAGAATTTAGTGCATTTATCCTTTTATCTGCTCTCCACTACATGATTACATGTTGGTTTTAAATACTGAGTGTACTGTATTTAAGACAACATATTGACATATATAGGAAGTGGTTGGCTGGTCTGGACTAGGTGACAGGATATTACAGTCTTCCTTCTGTCCTGGCAGTTGGTGGCAATGGACAGTGCTGCTGTAAGTTAGAGAGCAGCACTCGCTGGGAGACTCCTAGACTGCCACTGGTTAGTTTTGAATATATTGTTTACCCTCTCCTGTGAATGGCAATCTTGTAGAAGGGAAAGCATTTAGTTACAAACATGTTTAGATTTGTTTAAAAAATAAATAAATAAATAAAGCGACCATTTCATATGTTAGATTTTTTTTCCTGAGATACACAGGGAAGAACTTTTAAAGCCAGAAAGAGAATGGTTTATTGTATAACAAAATGAATTTGTGGAACTCTGTGATCAGTTATTAAACAGGAATGTAGCAGGATTGCATCTGTAAATTGCTTTGTCTCTTTTTGCTTTTGCTGGAAGGGCACAGACTCAGCTCTGCCAGGTAGACTGCTTTTCTTTGGGAAAGTTGGAACCAAAAATTAGCCACTAGACTGACCTCAACAACTTAGCATACTGAACATCCCTGGCCCCAGCATGCCTTAGGCAGCATCTGTTCAAACAGGAGACATCTTAATAAACTAGAAATCGTGACTGGTTTCTTACCTTCGTTCTGCTGTGGATAGGTGAAGATTGGTTCGGCATCCTCATTGCCACCACTCCACTGTGTTTTCAGAATGGTCTCAGCTACTGGCTCCCTTCACATCATTTGTACAAGTGACCCTTCAAAACAGGCCCTGGGCCTGCTCTCTTCCTTCCTAACTAATTCCATCCAGCACTCTACCTTCTTCTCCATAAGGATTAATTGCATTGAAAGTAATTGTTCTACTTTAAAAGGTTTGCAAGAACAAAAATCGGATGTATCCGCATGCTGGAGGGGGCTGTTGTGTGTGCTCAGGGGATTATCTGCCCTGTCTTTGGAAGGGCTCTCTCCTGCGCTATGCTTTCTTTTTCCTTTAAAGATGTTTCCACAGCTCAGAGAGGTCCACTGGATTGTTGTCTCTGGCCTTTCCCTACCTTGACAGCGTGTCAGGCCTGGGGGCTTTTTTTCATAGCTTTACGATGTGGTATTTTACGTGTTATAATACACATACCTATGCAACACTGGTCAGTCCTGGGGGGTTTGCCACAGGCCTGGTGCAATGCACTGGAAGATGGGACCTACAGCACTTCAGCATCCCCTCATGTCCACCTTAGGCCTTCACGCAGGCCTAAGGCAGGCCTTAGGAGAACTGCCAGAAACACCACCTATGATTAGGAGTACAAGAGAGAGAAAAAGCCACTAATTAATTAGGTCTAGAAGGAAGATGTTCTCCATTGCCCCCAGAGAAGCATGAAAAACTGGACAAACCCTGGTTGCCTAGGCTGAGTAGGGCAAGGCAACAGTTATCCCTCAGTCTGCTAGACGGGGAGACGGATGCCTGCACAAAAACTCAGAGGCCGTGCATGAAGCAGTGCCGTGGTGGGAGGACTTTACTACCTTCCCAGTGACCCAGAGTGCCTGAAGAGATTTAAATGTCCCCACACAGCTGTTGTCCCCGCACTGCAAGCAGCTGCTGAGGTCCTTTACAGCCTGAGCACTGGACTGGCTGTTACTTCCTCTGGTCGGAGGTTTGGTGGAGGGGAGAGGAAGAGCACATGCAAACATGCATGTGAAATGGAGACCTGTGGTTTCACTTCTTCCTCCTGTCCTCAGCCGTAGCTTGAGGTCTCACCCCTTCTTCAGGCTCAAGTGCAGTGACGGTGATGTGAGTGTGTGATCTTGCAAAGAATTAGGGAATTTCAGGTGAATTCAGCTGGACAGGGAAAGTCTCAAAAAAAAAAAAAAAAAAAAAAAAAAAGCCAAGGTTTCTTGTGCTACAATGAACTGAGAGAAGCCAGAGGAGAGTTACAGGTATGCTCAGACATGGCTGTATGTTTGCCCGATTCTTTCACAGGATGCTTTGTAACTGGGGAAAGAAAACAAAAAAAAGTGCTTGAAGGAACACACGCTCAGGGGTTTTGCATGTACATTCAGTAACCACTTAGGTTCAGCCCTGGTCCTTCATTTTAAAACTCTTCTACTAGAAGACCTAAATCTGTGCCAAATAAACTCTGGCCACAGACTGAGCAACTTTATAGAAAAAAAAAGTCTCCCAGGTGCTTTTTTGCATTTCATCAGCAATGCTTAAGGAGAGGCTGTGAAAGGAAACGTTTTCAATAAGGTTCTTGGAAGAGAGCTGTTGATGTTCAGACACTTACAACCTGATCTGGATCCTGTTACACCCACAACAACTGAAGAACTGTAGTTTAAACTCTTAAAGAATAGCTTCCTCTCCTTCCAAGTGAAAGCTGCAATTACCTCACCACAGTACAAGTTAAACAATGTACCATCTAACCTTGCCGCTGTGGTCTCTGCATTTTACCTTGTCCTGTGCTCTGTGTTTGACATTTCAAACATGAAGGAAGCATTTGCATTTTACAGAGCAGTACTTTCTCATGCATTTATTTTCTCAGTTTACTTCAAAGTCTTAACTGCAAAGCTGATTTTGAAGATGAAGGTGCAGTTCACTGGGGCAATCATATCTGTATTTTTTGGCTTACAACACAGCACATCTGTGTCACAAAGACACTTCTGTCATCCTACCCAGGAGAGCGTGGTTATAGCAGTATGTTCTGACTTCAGGCAAGCTCGTGTGGGTTATTCAAATGGGATGCTCCTCTCTGCCTCGCAAACTGCCAGCAGTAGCTTGGAGGATTTGATAACTTGATTTTACAAGCTACCTTTTTAGCGGCTCAGAGGCATGAATTTGAAAGGGAAAAAAGTATCCAGCACATAACACTGGGGAAATAAGTAGAAAAAAAAGTTTGGCACCTGATGCATTTAATGTATTTAGAGGATTATCTCAGCAACAAAACGGTAAATCAGTTGCAAACAAGTAGATGGATTTGGGAGAATAAGAATGGCTAAACAGTACAGTCTTTGCTCTGAATGTTTATACAACGTGCATAATTTTGTCAATTGTCTATTATTTTTGGATTAAGCCTTGAGGGATCAATCCTTCTTTGTTCTGTATGTCACCCATGGAACGTGCTGCTCTTATGGGAGCTCAAATACAGTGAGTGGTCCAAACTTAAAATTCCTTTTTTACAAACATCTCAGGCAAACTAAGAAATGGCTTATCCAGCAGGGATTGCCTTGTAATAATCTGTCTCTCAATCCATGGTTTAAAATAAGAGGGATGACAAAGTAGTGTGGAGAGTTGCTGGGCATCTTCAGAAGTAACTTGAGACAAGCATGTTGGCTAGAGTAACGAGTATGTGACTTAGAACAGAGCTGGGTACCAAGATAAGGAATAGTTGATATAAAGTTGGAGAGAATGTTTACATTTTTAACATCCCTTCATTTGATTTGCCAATGCAAATATTTAAGATGTGTAACTTCTGTAGGGCAGGGAGCTGGCAGAATAACAGCCCAGTATATATAGTGCAGTGATCAGGCAAAGGACTAACATTCCCAATGCTCATTTTGGAAATACAGTGTGTCACAGAGACATACCTGATTCCCAGGGCAGCATTTAAGTGGTAAATAGATCTTCTACTCTCTGTTTAAATGGTGGTTTCTTCCTTAATAATGTCTCTGAAAAACATCTCAAATGAAAAAGATTTGTTTTCTGATCTGCCAGCCATCTCTGGTAGTTACTGGGTTTCTTGAACTTGCCCTCTCAAAAGCGAGACACCTTCAGAGCCCAGCGTTGTGATGACTGCTAAGTCAGGTACAGCAAGGAAAGGGGAAGAGTACAGGACTGAAGCAAATTCGCTTCTTGTCTGATCATGTGCTGCAATATTGCTAATCAGAACTCAGAATAATCCCATGCTTTCCCAGAATTCAGCAGCAGCCCTAAGACCTGCTGAGAAGTCCTGCTTCAAAGATCAGTTAAGGCTGGTTCATGTTGCTGTGTGTCTTGTAAAATCAGCTGCTTGCTGCTAGTAGAATGTGGGCACAGAGGGCGCAGGTGCTGAAGGAACAGCACGCTAATCGCGGCTTCCTCTCAGCTCGCAGGGCTAGGAAATGCAAGGCTGCCACTTAGCTTTCTTACTTCAGCATTCGTGTCCAGCAGATAGTGTTTTTTCTCTTCACAACGCTGCACGTGCAAATACATCTGGGGGAATGAAGCCACTGCCAAACTGCAAACATTTTAATCAATGACTATCAAATTCCTCTTGCTGATTATACTTGTGAGCAACAACTTGGCAATCAGTGATTAAAACTGCTTGTAAATACTTAATAGCTGGACAAAGCATCCTTTTTATTAAAACTTCCTAAGGAAACATTTTGTATTCAAAAGCATCAGCTTTGTCACTGAAGAGGAATCTCCTGCATTTAAGGGAGGGAATTTTACAAAAACGGAAATGTTTCAGTCTGTGCAATTAGAGTAATTCCTGTTCTTGAGATCAAGTATTTATCTTTACATGTTCCTATCATATTGTCTGTCAAGGACAGATTTCTTTCATCCAAAACTTTCTCTGTGTTTCAGGGCAGGAGGACTACGATCGGCTACGACCACTTTCTTACCAGAACACAAATGTAGTGTTAATTTGCTATGATGTCATGAATCCCACTAGCTATGATAACGTAATAGTTAAGGTAAGAGGTTTTCATAACTGCTTTAAACTTTTATATGAATTAAATGTGTCAAATGTATGACAAGGTGTCAGAATCAAAAAGCTGATGGCTTTTAGTAGTCCTGTACCCAAGGCTTATAAATGCCCAGACCATTCATCGTGCATTGAGCTATGGGTCACAGTCCTTAGACTTGGGACTCGCCTCTCGAAGGCTCACAAGTGCTCAGAATTGGGGGTTGGCTCTGCACTACACTAAAAGGATCACAAACCAAGCATGAAATCACTGTTTCATCTATAGCAATGTCACAAAACCAAGACTGCATACAAATATTTTAAATTTAAGTCTACTTCCATTATATACATATTTAGATACATTTAAGAGATACATAAGCACCCACTGTCTGTAATAGGATTTCTGCTGAGCCCTTGTAATGCTCCAAAGCAGAACTTGGGGTTCCTGTATATAGCACCAGCAAAACAAAACAAGACTTGGTCCAGATTCTGTTCTTACATGTGACTTCAGAGGTGTTCTTCTGAATTTAAACAGCTTTTAAGTAAGCGCTTTGTCATAGTGGCATACGCTGCCTATGCTTTTATAAAGCAACTGACTTCTGTTAGGACTTTTGAATGTTTCTGTAAATTCACACATTTTGTGCCCTAGCGCTAGAATAAGGACTTTCAAAACTCTGAAATTGCAGTGCATATTAAGTGCTAACTCTGTTCCCTGACTTTATTGTTTTGATTTCTGAAAAAAGGATGTAAAAGTTTTGTTTTTCTACTATCAGTGGTATCCTGAAGTGAGTCACTTCTGCCACGGTGCCCCTCTCGTACTGATCGGCTGCAAGACAGACCTCCGGAAAGACAAAGAACAGTTGCGTAAGCTCCGGGCCTCTCAGCAGGAGCCTATTACTTACAACCAGGTAAATACAAGTGCATTTAAAGTGTCTGTCTTCTGTGCAAGAGACGAAGCACACTTATTTTAGTGGCATCATTGCTAACAACTTGCAAACACAGATATTCCAAAATCAGGTGAACACAATGTCCAGATTATAAGTTATTGACAGTCAGCACTAACAGGGGTTTCTGCAAGTCCTTTTTGAAAGTGGCCAGATCACTGCCCATTTTTCATACTAAAGTAAAGAGAAATTTGATGAGTGTTTTGCATATCTTGGGGGGTCTGAAAGGACACTACTAACTAAACCTAGTATCAAGACTAAGATTTTCCTTCCAGCCTAAGGAGAGCAGCAAGTGTTGGTCATTTGTGTCTCTCTCTTCTAGGCTCATTACATCTCATTCTTGTTTCCTTTCACAGCTGGGTTATTACTGTTATGAATTTGTAGGCCTCAACAAGTTTGTCAGACTCCCTCCATAATTCTTGTTACAATGCATTGCTTCCATCACTGATACTTTGATCAGGGTTGTGAGAAAGACTGGAGACACTAGGATACATGTTACTGTATTAAAAATATTGACTGTTCTAGAAAAAATGTGTTTCACAAACCATATTTAAAAATAAATCCTTTCAAGGACAATAGCAAAAACATCTGTAAGGCTTTTCTAACATAGGAAACCTTTCTCTGAAGTCTCTAAACTAATCTGAAGTAATAAGATACTGCATATTATCAAGTGTTTTCAATTTAAGCATTACAAAGCACTGAGCCTCACAACTAGTATTACATGACGGGCATAGCTGTCCTAGGTACAGGAGCAACATTAGTCAGCAGTGGAACAGCTCATCCCATGTCACACAAGACCTTTCTGCTCTGATCTCCCACCTCCCTGCTTTTTACTTTTACTACAGAGTCATCCTTCACCTCTCATCTCAGGGTTTTTGAACTATTCTAGACGCAAGCCTGGGAAACAAGGTTAACTGCACAAAGACCTTGAATGAATCACTTATTTTTCTAAACACCGTGAAAAGGAACTGCTGCTGCCTCACCACTAAACCATTCTAGGACTTCTTTTTCTTCTTTGTGCACAAGAAGAGATGCCTGTCCAATTGCTTCATGAACATCTGCAGATGATTGTCTCTCATTTGCATTAATAACTCCCTTCATCACTCTTGCACTTGAGATACAGGGCAAGTCCGCTGAGGCCTCACATCTGGCACTGTTACTGCCTCAGAGTGGCCTGATTCCCCCTCCATCCCCCAAGCAGCTCATCACACAAATGCTCACAAAAGAGAGGGGAAGCTCATGAGCGTAAGCCTGAAGGAGAGAAGGTGAGGTGAAGCTAACACTTGTGGCAGGCAGCAGCAAGCATGCAGTTAAATTCCATGGCCCATATGACGTACAGTCTTGGTCTCCCATGCAAGTCCTCCCACTTCTCCCCCCCAACACACACCTTAAATATACGCTACCTCAGTCTTTTACAGCTCATGGCATCTTGAGTCGCACAACATGATGCTCCTGATGCTAGGCACAGAGGAGCTGAACAGTAGCTTGCAAACGACTAGAAGGAGACATATTTTGCTTAAATATGCTGAAGAAAAATCCCCCTATAGAAGTCCGAGTGCTCAAGTGACCCCACTTCCAGGGCTTATAATGAATAAACGCAGTTTGTGAGCTGTGCATTGCAGACCTGAAACACACGCCAAGGCGTGATCACAAGCACTCAAAATGGGGGCTGACACTGCGTGACAATAAAAAGATCACAAACAAAGTAAGAAATCACTTTGTTTTGCCTGTAGTGATTTCACACAACCAGGATTGCATGCAAGTGCTTTAGATTCTAGGCTGTTTCCATCACATGCATTTGGGTAAGGTTTAGAGACGTGCAGGCACCCATTTGTGTATTAGGATTTCTGCGGAGCCAGTGATGCTCCAAAGCAGAAGTTAAGGTTCCTGTACGTAGCACCAGCAAAACAAACACGGACGTTGGTCCAGATTCTGATCTTGTACATGACACTCATTGCTGGAGCTTGCAAATTCCAGAAGGTAACATCACATACTAATTGTGGTCAGGGCCATGTGCTGAAAAAACACCCTATTATTTGGATATCTTAATTCTCACTTGATCTATCACAGCATTTCTTTTAAAGGAACTTAACACTGAGACTGTACGCTATCAGCAGTCTGCAGCTTAGAGCCTCTAATGCACTGAACTCCTGGGCCAGCTTCTAGATCAACTTAGGAGGGAAAAAAAAAGTTTCTTTACCAGTGACTCATAATTTATTAGAAGTACCACTTACGCCTTAGCACTATATCAGAAGCAGCAGCTTCTTTCTTCCCCATCTCACCTTCCTTCCCCTCCCAAACTTCAGGTTTACATCTTCTCTTTCCTTTTATTCTTTCCAGGGTGAAACAGCTTGTCAGCAGATTAATGCAGAAGTTTATCTGGAGTGCTCAGCAAAATGTCGCGAAAACGTAGAAAATGTTTTTAAAGAAGCAACAACCATTGCACTAAATGCCATGAAAAAAGCCAAACGCCAAAAGAAACGGACAGTGTGTTCAATGCTATGATCTGGACTGCAAATGAGCATTGCAGCCAAGTGATTCACATTTTAGCAACAGTATAACTTTAAAGACCTTTTCCCCCCCCCCCCCATTACATGTTTTTATTCCTGCAGTGATTTTTAAGTTTTAACTTTTTAATATTTTTGCACTTTCGTTGAACTGCTCTCATATAATTTTCAAAGCTCTTTATCGAAGTTAACTGGTGGCACGTACCTTTGTCCATCTGGCTTTTGCTCCTAACCATAAACAACCACCAATGAGTTCTTGGATCCACTGTAAACTGCATTGAACAGTGACTGCTGCTATCTGACTTGATTAGTTTTTTCTCTGGAAATTAGTTGTGGTACATTTTGGCCACAATTTATTGCCTTGGTAACTAAATTTAAGCAGAAAAGCTAGAAAGGCCACTTCTCTCAGAAGAACTGATGTTACAGCAGCACATTTAGAGAGGACAGGAATTAATTTGAAAATATTGATATAAACTTAATTTACTCAATGACAGTGAACTGAGTTAGCCTGAAGCTGTCYCCTAGACTGCACAGGCAAAGCATCCACTCCTTTATCATTGCACCAGCTTTGCAGAGCTGCTCCTTTAGGGGACCCCTTGCAAGGCCTGTTGCCATAACAGAAAGCGTTACTCATCATTGGATATATACCAGTTGCTCCAATTCAGAAGTGGAGTATCGTGGGAAATATTTAGTCTACAGCACTGAAAGTCAGAAACACTTGAAGCAGCTACTCCGTGCAATATAAAGTCAGTTTTACAATAAACTCCTGCAATTTATTTAATACATGACAGATGCAAATGTGGGTGCATGCTAGGGGCAGAGAAGTACTTAGCAGGACAACCCCTGCTCATTAGCTGATGAAATGATCTCTACTGCTGTGAAATAAATTCTCCCTTTGTGATGAAGGTGTCAGTTGTCTGTTGAAGGACATCATTGGTTTCTCCCACTGAACAACCTAGTACCTGTGCCTCAAATCTCAGTTCTTTTGCACATCATCATACAGTAAGATCTCAGATTTCAGGAGCGATTGCTAGTTTGAACTAAACCTGTGAGGGGGGAGGAGAAGTTTCCGCAGTATAGGTGGTGGTAGTGAAAGTTTTCTGCATAAGTCAAATGACTGCCCATCCTAAGCGAGAATACACAGGACTCATAGTGGTAAAAAGGCACAATCTTGCCAAGAAGTTTGAGCAGTGCATGCCAGGATTTTTACTACTAGACCAAACACCTGCATGTATAGGCAGGTAACTGTAGGTCATATGGGTTAAGAGCAACTTTGTCCTCTGCTGGTGACCAGCTGGTGAAAAACCCTGCTTTGGAGCGAGCCATCATTCTTGTTTTACATGTGGGATAAACAGATCTTCATCCTTGAAATCTTTTTTTTTCCCCAACTTGTTCCAAGTTAAAGTTTGTGAATCCCTGTGAGCTTAAAATGGAAAATGAAAACAAAATATACGATGACAGACTACTAGTCTGTGCACCTCTGATGACTATAGGAAAACCTCCATTTCAGGAATTGTGCCCTTTCTCCATGGGAAGACATTTGTCACTAAAAGATAACAGAACCATATGTCACCTTACCCAGCACGTAATTGAAACACATATTAACAGAAAGTTACTGCACTTGCACTCAGTTCTATGGCTGGAATCTTTCCTTGGTTCTATAACCTGAGTCTCTCATACTGCAGAATCCAAATTACTTCCCATGCGCAGAGCTACCTCACCCCTGCAGCACCAGTTCCACTGTTGGGATCCAGCAGGTTCCAGCATTGCTCTCAGAATAAAGAGTTTACATTTCATAAATGGAGAGTTCCAAAAAAACCTCATAGTGTGTGCAAAAGTCAAGCGTTAATGCAGAAAGATACAGCCCAGCTAGTGTGAAACTTGTTCAAAATATGCAAATTGAAATTTATTGTTCATGCCCACAGGACAGCAACACTGTAAAGGTAATTTTGCTAGCCTTGCAGCAACAAAATAATTGATGAAATCATTTAAAATCTATAGTGCATATATATTTCTTTGTGAGCACTCTTACTGGGAGAAGGGCATAATTTTCCAATCATGTTCTGCCAAAGCCATTTGCCCAATCTGGACACTGGGCTAGCACAAAGAAAATTCTTATAGTTGAGAAATATGCTGCATAAAGCAGCTCACAATATTGAAACTGGGTTTAGGAGGTACAGATGTTAAACACCCAAACAAGCTGTATTTGAGTGAGTAAATTTAAGTTCAAGAAGCACAAGGAGTTAAGGAGAGTCAATATTTCTCCTCAGCCAAACTTCTGACGGAGTGTTTATGTTCTCTTAACTCTTGCCAGCTTGATAACCCATAATGGCAAAAGCATGGTATCTAAAGGAAGTATTTCGTATTTATGCTTAGTCTGTCTTCACCAGCTTTCCAGAATGGCACTGGGAGCAAAAAATACTGAAAGCAGAAACTGAAGGGCAGTGGCTACTGCACCTACTGCCAGTGATCAGGGTCATTTTCAGGAAAAGCAGAGTCTCTCTCTCTCTCTCAAAAAAAAAAAATCCAACCCAAAGGGCAGTATTTTTGTTATTAAAAAGGGGCTGAACCAGCTGCATATTGTGTGATTTGTTTTAGGTCTTTTCCAGGCCTGGACAGATTACCTGGTCTCTCTGGAAGAGAGTGAGCAGATTTCCTTGCCATTTAACAGCTAGTTTTGCTTGCTGTTTTTTTTTTGTTGTTGTTGTTGTTTTTAGAAGAGGATTTCTCTTCATTAAATAGCTTTTTAAAAGTGTATATAGCAGCAGTATGGTTCAAAGATTTTTTTTTTTTTTTCCCCCGCAGTACACACAGGTTAGTATTGCCAACTGAAAATAAGCCTTAAACAAATGCCTTTAAAAACAGCATTCGGTCTGTATTACTGATCGACCTGGAGCATTTATAAAGCTTTGCAAATCCAATACCCCAAATTTAAATAATAAAACTGAGGAGGAAAGCATTAGAGATTATTCCAGAACTGGAATTACAGTAGATCCCACATTCTCCCAATACTGGCACTCCCTCTGGCAGGTGCATGCTGCTGTATATACAGAAAAACCAAAAGCAAACATGTTTTGTATTAAATATACATAAATAGCAGAACTGCAGACTGGAGAGCCATGCTTGCGTAATACTGAGTCTGTGCTGGAAGAGTTCATATCCTTCGCCAAACACAGCGACGATTCCTTCCAGGGCCTGTTCACAGCGCGGCTGCGGTTCAGCAGGTTCAGTCCGAACACCGAGCGCCTGCCGCAGGCGGAGGGCAGATGAGCTCCTGTGTCAGCATCCTTCACACCGCTGCTGGTTCACAGCTTCTTCATTTTGTCTTTGTTTTTCTGGAGTTTAGTGTGCACCACTTTGAGAGTAGTGAGGAAGTTCCCAAGGAAGAGCAGCAGAAATGTGAAAGCCAACACAAAAACCTGAGGAGGGGAAAAAAATGACAAATAACAGTGAGCCAATTCTGTTTCAAGGGGTTTTTGTGTTTAACTATGGCAACAGGTAAGGGAGAGGGGAGCCACTTGCACAGAGAAGTCCAGTCAGAAGCAGGATTAGTGCTAAGAAGGGTCAGTGTGAGCATTAAAACCCTSCCCTACTAAAACACCCGCATAGGACAGGTCTTCCTTCAGAGGGCTCCCTCAAGGAGAGGTTTTATTCTTTCTATACAACAGGGTAAAGCCTCATCTGTCTGCCCCAATTTCTGATGCTTCCTTCTGTAGCCAGTTTACCTGTGTAGGTGCAATATGAAGGAACAAATTTACCAACGTATATTTACCCAAAGAGAATTTGGAGAGGAAAGTCCGTTACCATTTCACTCCCCACATGCACAAGGGGTCAGATGAACTGGGGCAGGGGTAGCGTTTCAGCAGCCTGCGAGTGAGCCCGGGCAGGTTTGGTTGGCAAGTCCTACCGGTAGCCCATGAGGAGAGAAGATCATAGACAAACATACACCCACACATCTACTTTTGTGAGTTAACAGGGAAGTATATTTTTATCATGATAATTTAAGTAGCATTTACTGTTTTTTAAATATTACAACAAGGTCTATACGTGGATTATTTTTGAAATGATTTCCATTCAACACCTTTGGACACTTTCAGCCAGTAAAGTCCAATCATTACGAAGCCAATGGATTAGCATTACGCCACAAGCACTCTCACCTAGCAGCAGTGGCACGCACATTTATATGAGAAGCTGCGTTCCTCCCTTTATGCCAGTGAACAAAGTAGGCCGGTGACAAACTACAGCAAGACCTGACCCAAATAAAGCATATCAGATTGCCTGCACCGCTGCCCATGTGACATGGTCATATACATCACTGCCTGTGATCAGTCTGAATCTACAGAAACAACAGGATAGCTGGAAAACAGACAGGTTTGATGGGTGACAGCGAATAGGAAGACAAGTGAAAGGATCCCTAAAAGTAGGGTAAAGTAGATAATGTATTTCTGATCTGATTCATTATCATTTTTTGTGTGTAACCCATGGTTTAGCTGTAAAAAGAACCAGCAACATCGCAGTCATTGCTATTACATTGCTATACATGAATACCTTGCTGGGATATTTACCCAAACGTGCTTTCTTTCCCCTGCACCTTCTGCCTTTGATTTTGTGTAGTTATCTAAGGGTGCAAGTTTTCCTACAGTAACTCGACTTTATTTTAAAGAGCTGACATATCTTAACTTCTACTGTATAGGCGCTGTGCCAGATGATGTTGAGGTATTTAGATGGGCATAGATGCCCAAACATCTTTAAGGATCTGGTTTAATAATAATAATTATAATAAAAATGCCCTGCCACCATGTTTTTTCTGAGCAGAACCAACACCCACCTGCCATTCTTTGCACTCCTTATGCCTTGACAATCCAAAAAGTGTGATTGCATTATATAGCTGCCAGAACTAAAAAGAGAAGAAGCAATTTCATTGCTAGCAAAACTTAGAAACATTTGCCACAGGTACAYGCGATTCAAAGACAACCTCCTCGCTGCTGTGCTGCAGTCGCAGCAGTAACAGCGGACTCACTCTAGCGCCCGTGTACACGCAGCGGTGTTGGATGGAGGGACTGGACTGCCCAACTTACATGCCCAAAGAACAAGAAGGGAAGGAGGAACGTCAGCCCCCGCCACATCCAGGACTGAAATCCTTCTGCAAAAGGTTAAAAGAAGATGCACAGAGTGAGCACAGGAGAGCCAGGGGCTGCCCCCAGGAGGCAGGGCCAAAGCTGCATCTTGTCCCCTTTGCGAAACATCCCCCAGTTTCTCCACGGCGCGCATGGGGAGCGGCTCTCCCCAGCCAGGCCTCCATCTATGATCGGTCCCCCAACTCGGTCCCCCCACCTGCTCCCCCCGTAAGGGCTATTCCCGTCCTGCTCAGCTATAACTAACTAGCTTAAAATATACACTTGAAGGTGTGGTAATAGGAGGAGGATGATGATGGGGATGAAAACCACCCCGGGCTTACCCCTGAGAGGGCCCGACAGGGATCAGAGCCCTCTGCTTCCGACCTACGGGGATAAAAACCTCGCTCCTCTTCCTGCCTTAGGACAAAGGCGGCCAGGCAGGGGAAATGAGAGCTATGCAAAGGAAGCGTTCCTTGCTCTTTGAAGATCAAGCCCAGCCCGTATCACTGTATTTAAAACTCGTCCCGTTTGCTTGACATATCAGAAAGTTTTGCAAACTGAGTATTGCAGAAAACCTCACCCACTGTAAGGTCCAAGTGGTTTCTCTCCCCCAAAGCACGGAGTCTATATAGGCAGCCCCTCTGATAGTAATATTGGAGGAACTGAACACAACCTGGAGAAGGAGAGAGAAAACATGTTGCATTGGCTATTCAGAAGAATGAAAAATGTATCAAACTAGTTTAACACATCCAAAAGTGTTCAACTATTGTTTATACTTGCATATTGCATATTTGCAGTTGTATGATATTGTTTATGTTTATACAGTTTAAGACTGAATTATCAAGATATACTCACTCTGAAATATTGAAAACGCTAAAAATTGACTGCGAAACATTTGATACATGAGTCCATCTGGCCTGAAAGCAAGACACACAAAGGAAATTCATTCACTTGATTAAAAAACAAAAAACAAAAACAAAACACAAACCTACACAGTGCCTTTCCCTTGCCAGTCAAGCCTGATCCCATTAGCAAATGAAGCAAGCAGCTGGTTTCCAGCCCGCTCCACCCCATACAGAGCCTAGAAGGGGTGTTACAGCCACCCATAGGAATCCTGCACTGTAGGAAATCATCTGATTAGGCTTCCCCTCTCCAACGCATCTGAATGCTGCCCCCTCTTATGCGTTTGTTTATAGCAGTTTTCTCTAGGCAGCAATCAAAGCTGTTCAGCAGTGTCTGCATCAAGAATCAAAGTGGTGCAGCCAAGGGGGGTTGTTGCATTCCTTATCCTAAAGGTAATTCGGGACATATGGAGTACAAGGAGCCTTCCACTCCAGCCACTGTACAACTCCCTCAAAGACTCAAAATCAGAAATTTGTTTGTTGTTTTAAAACAATTTTTAATTATTAATCAATCAGTCCATACAAACAAAGTTGAAACGGTTTGTATGGTCACCCTACRCAGGGCGCATTGTGTTTTTTGCTAAACAGTACTATCTGTTTGAGCATAACTTGAATTTTTTGCTTTATACTTGATTTATAATCTGGATTCAGTAAAGGCACTGAACAGAGTTCATTTGCTGTCATTCTCCCACTAAAGCAAAGTGCTACTTGTTTGCTCAGTTCTTCGTACAGAGACAGAAACTGGGAGACTTGCAGAGATTTTGGTACCATCACCGCAACTAAGTTCTGGGAGTTTTGTTTTTGTCAGGTTTTTTTTTTTTTTTTTTTTTTAAGCTAGCTTTGTAAATACAAGCTTACACAGGGTTGTATTTAGCATTCCAAACAGCAGTAACATCACACAAATATTAAGGCAGGTGCCAGTGCGAGAGTTACATGGTCACAGAGGATTTAAACGCTCTGACGATGCTGTTTGTTTGAAGCACCTACCAGCAGACGAGAGAAAACTCACCACGTTAACATCACCCCAGACAAAAATGTGGAGACGTAGTGATGAGACACCCACCAGCCTTTGATCCTGCACAGAAAAAAAATAAAAAAAAAATGCAACAGTTAGAAGGAAAACATGGATCTCAATATTGAAAGTTTGACTTTAAAGACAAAAAACAATGCTAGAGACTGGGGTGAGCGGGACAAAACGGATGGCCCAACTCTAAGGAGCAAAAGATTGGCCAGGTCAGCACCAAAGGAAAGGAGTGTCCAAGAAACCATCAAGAGGCAGCACAAATCCGTTAACGTACAGTACGTGGGGGGACGCGAATGCCACGCAAGCCCGACCGCTCGCAGCGCGCCATGGTGCAAGCCCAGGACCAGCCTGCAGCTCTCCCCGGAAAGCAAGTTTCACCCGCTCCTGGGGGCGGCCAGCGGTCACCAAACCCAAGCACGGGGAGACGAGGCCCCAGACCGCAGTCGGGTATCTTCCCCCGGCACCCGGCTGCCAGCAAACGCCTGCTGCAGGAGCCTCTGCACAGCCCCACGAGGCCTCGCTCACGGCGAGGGACGTCAGCGACAGCAGAGCCAAGGGAAAAAACTCAGCACCATCCGACCCACTCACTCACACCCTTTTTTTTTTAACAAACTGGTACTGCGCAGAATCACCGCAGCTGCGAGTGAAGGAAAGCCGCGGGATGAGCAAGCGCAAGGCAACGGCACGGGGAGCCGGGCTGCCTCTGCCGGAGGGGCTGCGACTCGCTGCAAGTGCGTCCCAGGAGCGGGGTTTGTGCAAGGCACCGTCTCCTAAGAAGGTTTAACTGGGGGCTACAAACCCATGACCGCTGCAGGAAGGCTCAGGACAACGTGATGGGTCTCGCATGCTCCCAAACGAGGCAGGAACAAGCAGACTTTCTAGCACAGAAAGAGCCAGCAGTCATAGTGGCAAGAGGTATCGCAATGACTAACGATGTACGAGTTTCGGCCCACGCACCCTTTCTTTCCCTGCCATGCAAATAAGTGAAGTTTCAAAGTTCTTTTTCTTAGGTGGCCGTTTCTTTCAAGCAGAAACACTGCAGAAAGCTCGGAAACTTAAACCACAGCAAACGAAGGCAAACGAGGGAGAATCAAGAAGCAAAGAACTATCCCATGGACAGCGCTGCATTAGAAACTAAACCAACATGACAGGCTAATTTTGGGTGTCTCAGACCAAAGATGTTGAGCCTCAAACACTGAGACAGCATTGAGCCACTGGTAATCCTGCAACCCACATCAGTGGCTGCGCTGGATCCAGGCCCAGCCAGAGGTTTCTTTGCTGGTCTCAGGCAAGCTCTTAATACCCTTGTGCTTTGGGTGCCCCGTAACAAAAAAAACAACAAACAAATACAAACAAAAAACACACACATGCACACACACACACAAGCCTTTTCCTTTGAGCCTTGCAGAGTTCATGAATTTCGGTTCTCGCATGCCCTTCCAGCTCTGAGTTCCCCGAACAGCAGGCAGCGGGGCGATGCCTCACCAGTGTTCAGATCCCTGCAGCATTACAGAGGCAGGGCAAGAGGCACCGTTTGGTCTCCAGCCCCCACCAGCAATCCCCCCCCACTCTGGAAAGCCCTCAAAAGCAGGAGATCCCAGATGAAACCACCAGTGCACACCAATTTCAGAGATAGAAGTGACCAGCTGAAATAAGGAGCCCTCAGCTGCTCCAGCCGATCACCAGGCCTTGCTAAAGTGATGCACACCCCATCGTTACCACTTAGTTAGGAGAACACTGCTGGCTCCTGCCACTGCCATGAGTGCTGGTCTGCCCCTGGACAAGGGAGTGCGCAAGTCATCTGGTTCCCCAGAGCGGTGTTTGCCGAGTGGGAACGTGTGTGGGAAGCTGAGCTAACACAATGTTGGCTGTTCAAAAGGCAGCAAACGAGACAAGTTAGAAAGCCCAATTAATTAATGTAACGGGGAGCTGCAAACATTGCAGCAGCAGCCACTCACCCAGCAGCAAACCAACGCACAGACTCGTGGCGATCGCTGCCTTTTTCCCCGCCACGGTTGTGCCGGCCTATCTGGACAACGTGACCTTGAGACATGCAGCCGTCAGGTTATTGCTAAAATCTAAGATCAGACTCCCATTTAAGTTACACAAGTGCAAATCCGAGCAACTTCTCTAAGCTCTGCCAAGATGTGCCAGAGTAAAGGCAGCAAGAGGCACAGCAAAACCAGTCTGATTATCATTCTTTCCAGCTGGAGAACGACCCTCACCAAGGGCTGTCTCAGTTTCCAGGAGCGCTGCAGGAGTTGGCAGATGTCCTGTAATTCCTCCTGCTCTGGGGGACTCTCGGGGGGAGGGCAGGGACACGAACGCCTCCCTGGGAGCACCAGAAAGGCCCAGGCGGCATTTGGCTGGAATGGGAAGTGCCGGCTTGCAGGTTTGTTTCATTCTGATTTTTGAGAAAAAATGCACACGGATTGTGGATTGACTTTTGTTTGAACCCACTTCTGGCGAGGTCATATTGCATGGGCATTTTTTAATATCAGTGTGAAGCTCCCTCCCTTGGCATCCTTATCAGACTCCTTGGCAAGGACGGGCTCTTCTCTCCCCAGCCACAAACGAGACGTGTCCCCTACTCCTCATTTAGGGCAGCGATTCACAGCGATACCACACAGCACAGATAACCCAGACTTAAGGGAGATGCTCCAGGAACAATTCATAAGCAAAATCTCATCATCCTGCTCCACGGCCAGAGTGGCCAAACAGCCTAGCAATCCTGATCCCAAAAGCTCTCCGGGTTCACGTCCACCCGGAGAGCTGCACACCCAGCAGTCCTCGCACCATCGTCAGCCCCAACCTCACCACGCACGTGGCCTGCAGGGCGGCACCCAGACCCCGCGAGAGCTGCAAGCTGGACCGCACAACCACATGGGGTAAGACTCTCGGAGAAAGCTGCGTTTCTCCTCCCAGGATTCTTCCACTGTAATAACGTTCTGGGCGCGCCTAATAACCCAGTACATCGTTTGAGCCGCAAAGCTCAGTGCCAGGGATGTAACTGGAACAGGAGACTGGAAACTCCTAATAACTCCAGCTGAGCCTGGAAGCGATTCAGGATACTCCTACTAAGGGTGTCATGAAAAGGAAAGTGAGGGCAAGGCTTAAGGATCATCATCTACTTCTCATGGGGTTTTACTTGTGTTCCTAGCTCTTTATACAATTATCTCCTCCTAACCGCCAATTTTCCCTCGACAAAACTGTAATTTAGTTGAGCACTTCAGAACATGTTGCAGTGACCTGCAGAGTGGTCACGCTAACCACATGGAGTAATGCAGATGTTAACTTAGCTTCTACTTCCTTTTTCTACTATGAAATCAGTTTATGTATGCATTCACCCAGACCCACACTGCTACCRTCAAAGAAAGGCACAAAGCTAGTACCTCGGGCCGGTCGTTTTGCTGAACACGCACACTTTCATACTCCAGACCACACCTACAATTAACTTTTGGTAGCTACCAAAAACATTCAATACTTTGGATCAAGARAGTATGGACTTCTCAGAAAGTGCACCTTCTCCTCCCTTCCCAAATCTCAGGTGGCCACACCTGCCTTTGCAAGTGAACGGAGAGAGGGTCGGAGACAACAGACCCTGCAGAGAAGAATCATCGTCTCAGATTTGCTGGGCTTCAACACCAAACCAAATCCGCTTTTGCTGCTTGTTTTTCTTTTAAGGACATTTCATGCTTTAAATAGTTTTTGCAGATTGCATGGTACCTTGATCCATTGCTAATGAGAATGCTTTCCCGTATCGTCAGCGTGCAGTAATACCACACTAATAGAAAGTTAAACACTTCATCTGTCACCCTGTTTAAAAAAAAAATACAGTAAAAATCCTCTTAATTATAAACATTCCTTTAAAAATCCCTATTCCTCCTCCCTTCCCCCAAGAAACAGGGTGAATGAAAACCTGCCCAAGCGAGACCACAGACAAAGGCCCAGTCCTGAACATCTTTAACCCACATGCAGAACCGCACACATCAGCAACCCTGCCAGGCTCAAAGTCCGTTACTCTGGGAAGTGCCCCAAGATCTAACGCTGAAGATCTCAAGCTGATAAGCAGGTACGTAGAGATGACATTAATTCCTTCTGAAGGAGAGAAAGCACCATGGAAGCAGCAGATGATCCAGTTTAGAGAGGCATTTCCAGGCTAATTCAATGAGGAGATTGAATGAGATCTATATAAATCCAATCAACTAAAAAAGCAGAAGAGCATTACACTCTGGAGAAAAAAAGAAGTCTTTATTTTGCCATTTGCAAGTCCCTGCAGCCACAGGGATTCTGGGCAGCCCTTTTATACAGCAATGTATTTCCATGGTGCAGTCCTGCATTCATCCCAGACCCATGGAGACCCTGATAAAAGGGTCAGGCTTCAAGACTTACATTATTTTTTTTAAACAAAACTTAATAGTGGAAGCTTGTTGGTGCTCAGATAAGTTATTGTGACCTAACATTTCAAATCTGACCACTTGATGCAAATGTTCTCATTAGGTGTTTGCAGCCCCACACCTTCAGCACAGTGATGATTCCTTTTGGGGACTATTGGAAAACCAGAGAACAAAACCAACCGCTCATTCCCAAGTACACCAAAACACCATGAAAACCAAAACAGATCAGGAAATAAAATGYTCAACTTTTCTTAGTTGTAACAGACTCCTAAAATATTAATAGCAAACAAGGAAAACCAAGTAGCTAAGATGCAGGGCCAGGCTGCACTGAAGAACAGGTACAGAAGTTCTCCTGCTGGGGTAGTGTAACTACTCAAAGCCTAAATATTGCCCAAGTCTCAGTCTTTAACAGAAAATGAGAAGAGTTAGTTCAGATTGAGTATGTTTTTATTCAGAATACTTGGTYACAAGTAAAAATGCAGGCTTACCTGTAGTGAAGAATAAACCTGCAGGCCACAGCCCCAAGTAACAAGATTATTGTCAGATAAAGTTTGAACTTTTCATATTCGTCTTTGTAGGCAAACCTGTAATAAAACAATTACAATGCAGGAGACCTCATGCTTTGCAAGGGGTGTTTTACTGGAATGAGACTTTCCTTCTTTCAAACCAGACACAAATCCAGGTGAAAACACATCCGCCCTTCCCCAGCCACGTGCACCCAGCGCTCTCCCAGTCCCCCTCTGCACAGCCTTCCCCCAGGACCACAGCCTTCATCCTCATGCTTCCTCCTCCTCTCACCAAGAAATGGGTGCAACAGAATAGAAATAAAGTCTTTGTACGCTGCAGAAGCAAGAGCCCTGCCGAGCAGGAGGATTTGGGTTGAACTAACTGCACTGGAAATTTAACCAAAGGAAAAATGGGAACGAGGGAGAGTGTGTGCATGCCATTTAGGGATCCTGACYGCCAGCACACTTCTGCATAATGCAGTCAGACCTGCCCATCCCAGGGACAGTTTTTGCCTAACACCACTCARAAAACCAGCTGACGGGGGGGAAAGGCAGCATTTTGCCTGCAGGGTCTGGGCTGCAGAGCTGTTACACTGTAAGGCAACTCTAGGGCTTCAGTCCRTAAGAGCTGGTTTCTGGGTTAAGAAGTAGCAGCTTTTTTATTCCCTAAATTTATAGAAAAATTGCCATTTTCTTGAGTCCAGYATGCCTCAAACAACACCAGAAAAACGCTCACTTACTTTGCTTGGTTACTCAGAAGAGTTACGTTCACGTTTCCCAGCACCAGATTTAAGTACAAACTGGAAGACGAAAAACAAGAGACCCACATAAGTCTGTTTTATTTGAACACAGCAGAACAAGGCAGATTAGTTTTGAAGAGACTGTCATATTTGACTAAACTGCTTTTTGCTCTAAGCTTTAATTAAAGCRCACTAGAGAAGCAAACTACAGAAGAGGGCTTAAATGCAGAAGGCTCTCCACAAACTCYTCCACCAGGGCTGTCTTCAGCCTGCGCTCACTTGCACTGTGTTTTGGTCAGCATTTCCAAGAAGTTTGAGAAAAAGTTTCTTTTTCTTTTCTTGGTCTCTCTTCTGTACTTTGGTCTAAGTGTGAGAAGCAGCGTGTGTACAGAGAGAGAAAAGAAAAAGAAAAGAAAAACGAGAACAAAAAATAAAAAGGAGAAGTCGGATGAGAAGTTTCCAGCAGACCGCTCCACCTGCGAGCGGCAGCCCACAGCCCCATGGGGAGGAGACATTTCAGCCGCCAAGGCAYGGGTGTGCCGGGTGCTACACGGGAAAGCTCATAGGAATATGCCGATTGCCAAACCTCCGCATTAACAGTTACGGCTTCCTGGCTCGCGCCAGCCCTCCCTTCTGCTCCACCTCTCCTTCCCACTCAACCCCCCTCGGACTGCGCGATGAACCAGCCACATCGCTACGGTCCCTCATATCTGCCGGTTTACTTTGCATCGCTTCCCCCGCTCTGGAGCGTTTCCACCCAACGAGCTCTGCTCACCACAGGCATTGAAAAAGCCAACTTGAGCAAATGTTAGGGCAGGAAGGGGAAAACAAACCAACCAAGATCAAGTCACTTGGCCCAGTTTGCTCCACAAATGGCATCAACATCTCCTGTTTCCCAGCGGCGGACAGCACTTGACAGCTGAAAGAAACCTGTCCTAGCAACCTGACTTAGAGCAAAGTGCAAACTTGAAGTCAGCTAAATGCACTATTTAAAAGAAATGAGACAGAAAACTCTTGTGCTGATTTAGTCTTTAAAAAATTAGCACAGGAAAGCATTATAGTGTGAAACACTTAACTGCGTGATCTCTCACCAATGCAGATTCTCTTTTAGCAAGAAAACCTGTCTGTGCCTACACACAGTACATTTACATACACTTCTAGCTAGTAAGTTTTATGTGCAACTGACAGCAACTCAGCAAGAGATTTATGATTAATCCAGTTTTACATGCATTTCTTCAATACACACATACTCCTTTGGGAACACCACCGCTGTGAGTATTTAAAAATCAGTTTTCTTAGAGCACACGCCTGTTCCGACAAAGTACATACCCGTTCTTCTTTGGCAAGTAGGCTTCCATGTCAAAGAAAACATTTTGCCTCTCTTTGATCTGGCTGCTGATTTGCTGTATGAGAGCAAATTCTTCAGGACTAGCTCTGGGCTTGCACCTGCGGGAACACAGAAACAAGATTCTCCTGTTTACATTTTTACCTCCTTTTTATTTAAAGGAAGATAACATTGCCATAAAATCCATGCTGTTCAGAAGTTTACTATGTAAGTTTATCCCATTGTGCACATCATTCCTGTATTTTCCACTTAAAATCATTGGTAAGCCAAGTGGTAATTTGACCACCTGGTTTGTTTCACTGCAGATAATTTCAATCAGCTGGTTTGTAAATAAGCTTCTCTTCATTTCATTGACCAGATTCTGTACTTCTTCCACTGCAAAAGCCATGAGGGCATATTGGAGGGAGTTTTACAGGAACTTCCTCCAAATGTTTGTGTGTGGTTTCAGACGCTGCTTTTACAAACTCCAAACTGATCTGAACTCCCTGTAAGTTGAAAAGCCGCTACCCAGACCACATAAACTCTTCGTGAGAGGCCAGCTGAAGACAAAAGCTCACTGTACAGCCTTTAAAAACAAGAAGTGACCTCATGCATCCTACACAGCCACCAGCAAAAGCATGTCAAACTCATTTAAATTGAGAGGTCGATTCAGCCCCTGCACAATTAACAGTAGGTTGGACAGAGGAAGGTGGGAGAAAGGGACCTTCTGGTTTGCCTTTCTCCATGTGCTCCCTCTCCTGAAACAGGCCACTTTAGGAACAGCAGGCAGCGCAGCCCGGGCGTTTCTGCACGCTGGTGGTGGTGGACGAGAGTAGAGCTTTGCAGCAGCTCTGCAAACCCCCCTGAATACCGCTGCTCCATGCACAAAGCTGTGCGTTTCCATCTACAGGAGGGACCAGAAGGGATGCACAAGCGCTGATGTCTGCAGCAACGAGCTCTACGAAACCTCCAGAACCAGCCGCCCGCAGAGAGGCYGCTGCTGAGCGTGGCGCAAGCCAGGGCTGCAGGGAGCAGAGGTGTCCACTCGCAGCCCCCTCCGGCCGCCCCAGGGGGACTTCTGAAGTTAATCCCCATCCCCGCAGCAAACACAGAGGTGCGATCAGGATGAGCTGTCAGGGCACAAAACTAATGGGAAACGCCACTCTCCGTAGCGAGGAACGGGCGGAAAAGGGGCTGCCTCCTCCTTCGGTACCTACCGCCCAGGCGCAGGACAACGAAAGGGCAGGAAACCTGGCAGTCTGCACAGCGCAGCTGCTCCTCCGAGGACATCGCTGATTAGCGAGTCGCAATTGCCCTCCTGTGCTTACTGGGAGGACCTTAAACACGGTCCTCCCAACAGGGAACCCTACAAAGCTTTCAGTGGACGAGGACAGGGGCGTTAAGCAATGCAACTCCAACATCTATAGTGGAGCCCAAGGGTCATTTAAGAGTCTTATATAAGCTGCCAGGCTCAGCCCTCCAAAAAGTTTTTAAATACTGAAAGAAACATGGTGAAAGAGATTGTCCATAAGTTACAAACAGTCTGGTTACTGAGCTCAAAACTACAGCTACCGAGGGCACAGTTGTGCAGTTACRCTTCTTCAGCCATAAAATACTCGGTGCTGTAACAAAAGGCACAGCTGATGATTTACTGGCAAAATGCAGTTTTACCAATTAATGTAAATCAGAGAACAGCGGAAGCAGCAACTTATGCTGTTTAAGCGGATATTTTCAGGCCTGCGTACAAGGAATCTAGCCTATGGCTCCCAAAGACCAGTCGAGCAGCTGAAGGCAGTTCCCTCAGGTAAATCAACCCTGGAGCGAGTTACACCTTCAAGGAGTGAACTTCCAGCACAGCTTGCAGAGAAAAGGTTTTCCGACCTAGCAAAGMACGCGGAGCGGACCAAAGGCAGTGCCATCCTGCAGTGTACAGGATCCACCGTGAGGATGCAAACCCATGCAGGCTCCAAAGCACTCCCTCAGAGATCTGGTTGGTCTTCCTTTATTTCTAGGACTCTTTAAATTTCTCAAGGTGGGTTAAGAACATTTTCTCTGGCTGTGATAAACTGAGGAGACTCAAGATTAATACAGACTTCATTTTAAATGCTAAAATTCCAAACAAATCTGCCATTTGGGAAGGAGAATCACCCCCTCCCATCTCCCGTTACCGTTGCAGGCGGTACTTCAAATCTTTTAATGTCTTCTTCTGTTTCTGTATGGAGCTGCTGCAGGCCATCTGCAAGCCGGTGACTTCTTCAAGTTTCTGCCTATAAACTTTGTGAGTTTCCTGCAGGACAAAAAGAGCAATTTGTGAGAAACAGCCCTCTGGGTTACAGATTGCATCTGCTCCTTTACCTCTGAAGGAAGCAAGCAAACCCACAGCTCTGTTTTTCTAGGAGATGATAGGAGCCTAGAGTTTTCCCCAGCTTTTCTCCACATTCGTGTCACTTAATCTTTCCAACGAGCTTTCCCACTCAGGAGCTGCTCATCCCAGCCCCACCCTATAATGAAATCACACTCTTGATCCCAATCTGTCCTAGTCAAATAGCTGGCTAAATCACAGATCAAGAACTCTGATTTCACAGCCTGATTACACTTGAAAAAAGGAGGAAAGGCAATGAGGAGCCAGAAGGAAAATACGAAAACAACTACACATGGAAACCTCAGTGTTTAGGCAAGTCTCCCGGCCACAGCTGCCATCTCTATTCCAAATACACTCAAGCAATTTAATGCACCATATTCTGGCTTAAGCCCTTAAACCCTCCCCTCTCCGCAGTATTAGATGCTCCTTGCGAGGAGCGCTTTTATCGCAGCTTGTTTATCCTCTGAAGCCCCGAATCAGTGCTTGACTGGCGGTAATCAGGACACAAACACCAGCTGCAAGCCCACTGAGCAGTGCTGCTGGTTTGACCCCCCTCTTGGCTGGGGGACAAAGCGGGAGGCCTCGGAGGACTAATGAGAAGACGGGTGCCACTGGCGGGGACGAGCCCTGGGGCTGCCATCCCGGACCGCGGCTTCACCTCCTCAGGGAAGGGAAGTCGGGTCCCTTATCTTCACCTGGAAGTTCAACATTAGCCCTGCTTTAAAAACAGCTGGGTCTTCCAATATCTGTAGTATCTCCAAAAACAGAGCTTACGGAGTTAGCGCTGAGGAGAGCAAGCTTGGCTGAAACGGCTATCTTGGGTAAAGACCACAGAAAACTACCACCAGTTCTCCTAATACCATCCAGCAGCATACACACGGTGCTGAAACCATACAACCCAAATCCTCGCTCTCCCTCTCATTAGGACCTGGCTGCTCATTATTCACAGGAACAGGCTCTAGTATCCGATTTAAAAGGCTTAATAACCAAACTAGCCGCGTGCAGGCACCAGAGCTCTCGTTATTTTGGGATTGGTTTGGTTTTGCTTAGACCAGGCGGGACCTCAGCCGGTTGCACAGTAACTCGCTCCTCTTCGCTAGATCTCACACATCAGGGTCTCTTCACGCATTGGCAAAAAAGGGTATAAGAAGCTCTTTGCCAAAAAATAAAAAAATTTAAAAATTAAAAAAAATTGTGTGTTTATTAGAAATGCAAGCACAGCTTGGAAACGCAAAAACAGTCAAAAACTGGTAAATTCTACAACTAACCAAAACCCTTCAGGATAATGGCTTTAAAACAGCACTAGTGCTTAGAAGACGACAAAACGCGCTAGGGAAGTTATTCGCTCGCCAAGAGACRCGCGGCAAACGGGTGCGAGAGGGACCCGCCGGCAGCTCAGAGAGCTCACGGCCGCCGTCCTCCTCCAAACGAAGGGCGGACTCGAGTTGAACGCGGAGGCCCAACGCGACGGCCGCCACGGGCTTTCAGTATAATCCYGAGGGATCGTGATCCCCGCAGAGCCGCGGGAAGCGGCTCGAGGCCCCTCCGCGCGTGGGGAAGCCGAGGTGGGGAGCGCTCGCCCACTCGCCCTTCGCCGCTTCACCTCCGACGGCGACGGCCCAGCGCCCGCGCGGGATTTATCGCAAATTAATCATCGCCGAAGCTACACCAGCTGGCACTCGGCCCCCACGGGCTAACCCCCACCTCGCGTTCGGTTAAGGCAACTCCGAATCGTGTCAACTAAACCGGCTTTTAATTAAAGACGGGGAGCTAAATCTRGGAATCGCACGTTTTCTGCGGTGCGTGTTCTGCTTAACGGCCCCAAAGAGGCTAACAGCCAAACGGAGGGGGAACAGCAGGTCGTATTTAACACTGGCTTGCAGACTAAGCGCACGCACACGGGCACGGTGTCCGCTACCCACGGGGGAGGAAGGCTTCCCAGGTAAAAGCCGTCCGGGCTGGTGGAGGACGCCAAAGGTTGCTCCGTGGAGGCTCGTGCCAGAGGCGGCCTCCACCACAGCACCGCTGCCAGCCGTCCTGCCAGACCCTGCCGACCCTCCGGCAGCCTTTGGGCCCTTCTGAGCACCTCTCGCCYGGATGCAACCAGGAGGAGGAAGGGCCTTTTGGCACCCTTGGGAACCCCTTGCTGCAGGCTGCAGCCGGTTCCTCCCGGAGGAGCGGCCAGCAGGGAAAAGCAATGAAAAGCAATGCGATGGCAAGGAAAGGCAAGGCAAGGCAGAGCAACGCCAGGCAAAGCAATGCAAYGCAAWGCAAAGCAAARCAAAGCAAGGCAACGCCAGGCAAAGCAATGCAATGCAAAGCAAAGCAACAGCAAGGAAAGTCAATGCAATTCAAAGCAAAGCAACACCAAGCAAAGCAAAGCAACGCCGCGCAACGCGCTGCCCGCACCGCCGGAGAGGCAGCGCGCCGCCCGGCCCCGCTGCCGCGGGCTCCCCCGGCGCCGCCTCACCTGGAGCTGCCGGAACTCCTCCTCCAGCTCCCGCCACTCGCCGCAGCACCGCTCCAGCTGCCCCCGCATGGCGCGCTCCGGCCCGCCCGCCTGCGCCAGCTCTGCCGGCGGCTGCGGCGGCGGCGCCC
>NW_020447752.1:674377-711176 GCF_003343035.1 Apteryx rowi
CAGGGCGGCTGGTCGAGCCGCAGTGCCCCGAGGACTCCCGCCCTTTGCAGGTTCCTGCCCCCTCAGGGGCGTTTCTTCACAGAGGTGACCGCAGGGGTTGAAGGGGACAGGTGCTGCGGCAGCGGGTGTTGAATAAACGCCGCTCGCAGCCCAGCTGAGCAGCTGTCCGGGTGTGGAGCAACCTGGGTTGTGAATATTAGAAAATGACAGTACAATTCCTGACCTTTCTTATTATTACAAATAAAAACCTGCTTGGCTGCAGGACCGGCTAACCAGGAGTGGGCTTTTGTGGCCTCTGGGCTCTGCAAGCAGGCTAGCACAGGGCCCCCACTCCAAAGAGCTCGCGGTCGAAATAACACACGACATACCAAGCAAGTAAGCAAGAGTATAAGGGGCAGGGGAGGAGTGAAGCCAAAGTAAAATTTTAATGCAGTCCTGTCCTTTTGCAAAGAATATGTGTAGGATCCTGTTTCCTTGAACTCAGCACAAAAAAACCCAAGTATTTGGTGTAAAGAGCTTTCTCAGTGTGCATGACGTCTCTGGCCATTTTCCAGAGCTATAGTAATGCTGTCTGCCTGTTTTATTCCCTTTTTGTTTGTTATTTTCATACGCGTGTGGATGGACACCTGAAATGCAGTCAGTGACCCCGCTACCTGCCTCAGCACTCGGTTTCCAAAGAAATCTGCTCAGAACTTGCAATGGTTGGTGAATTCTGCTGATTTAACAGCCGCTAACCACAGGGACATTTAACTGCTCCTTCTGTTCTTCCAGGGTTCTTCTCTTCAGGGAGGTTAGAGATTGTTCAAAGATCAAATACATATATTGTGTCAGGTACTGATAATCTTGAAGCTCAATAATAAACTGGTGAATGTAGTATGTGATAAGTGTCACAGGAGTTTGTTATGTCCATATTAAAGTTTCTCAAAATTCTAGCTTTTGCTAGAAAGCATAATCCTCTGTAACAGGATTTTAGGTTACAGGAGCCCTGCAGGTTTTTAAGTTACAGCAAAAAAATCACATCTCAGATCACGGCTTTAATGCTCCCTGGATATGTGTTAAAAACATTCCAGTTCACCACAAGATTGACGTACTCCCTACCAACAAAGTATTTTTCTTTCCTGTGTGAAAATAACCCCTCCACCTTTGCAGTTGTTCTCTTGTCTTAGTTAAATTTATTACAGAACCACTCCTTGTGTTCCTCTACATCGACACAAATGTTTGTTCTCAACAGGTTTTGCTTTCCCAAGCTACGTACCACTTTGCGCAAAAGCTTTTAAACAATTCACTAAGCCCTTGAAATCTCTTACAGATGGAATATTAGAGAACAAACACAGGCTGCCCTGCAAGGATGCTTGGGAAGGAAGGTGGGAAAGCCACAGTACAAAATTTGAGCCCCAAGAATGTGCTGTGCAGAGTTCCCCAAAGCCTGCGGCTGTGCTGTTCGGGGTTGGCAGGGCACGGAGCGCTCTGCGCTCTAGTTAATGGCTGGAAAGCACTTTCTGGCAGCTGGTATCTGGAGGACATGTGTCTGCCCCTCCTGGGTGAGGGAAGGGAGAAGCATCTGCTGCAGAGGAGTGCTTCATCCTCTCCTCGAACCCACAGGCTCTGCTTTTCCAGTGCTCCAGTACTGCTCAGTCTGCCCCTCACCACTGTGCCTCATTCAGAGTTTTTCTAACCCCGACAGAGGAATTCCCAAACCTGCGACCTGCAGCCTGGGGATGGTCGAGGGCCGTGACTTTCTTCTGRGCTGCAGAAACTTGGCCCCAACACAGCGCTCTCAGCTCAGTGTGATTTAACGAGCAGAGGCAGCCCCGCAAGGACACCATTCAAGCATGCAACTACATCTTGTCCCTTCCTGACGTGCTCTCGTGGGAGGTTGGGGTGGTAGCATCCTCCTGCACACCTAGGTGAATCCAGACTTGTGATTGCCATCGTGCTGGGTGGGTCATGAGATGTTTGGTGAGGTGAACAGAAGCTGATCCCCCCACAGGGACTGCTGCTGTCGGTTGCATGAGTTTAGCCTTACAGGTATTTTGTACACTGAAGCGCTAGCATGTGGCCATAGCAAACACTCCAGTCTCTCCTGTTGATAGGAATGGTCAGTTTAAAAGCAGATGGTTCTGTAGATGTCCCCTTATTTCCTTTAAGTAAAATCACTGCTCAGACTGAGCAAATGTTTCTTCTCTCTGTGGCTTACTAATGTAACTTTAATGTTGTGTGTTTTCATTTTTACATGCTTGGCATGGCCTCTTTGCCATGAAAAACGTACAACAGGATGGCTTTTATCTCTGAAAAACAGATCTCAGTCTGTGCTGAAAGACCAGTGGTTACACTGCAGAGTTTCAACTCATTGCTTCTGGGTTGGAGAAAGGGGGAAAGATATTAAAAAGACATTTGGGAATTTGGGGAGAATTTACTGTCTTTGAGGGTGAGCATTGATTACATTTGGAGAGTAAAAGCTTAGGGGACCACAGCCCATTGCATGAACTAGCTGTTCAAGAACACGGCCAACGAGACTGAGAACATAGGACCTCATGTCACCCTTCCACCGCTATAAGGACTAACTCCACTCCTTCTCATATGAGCGCGTATATGCTATCAAATGCATCTCCACTGGGCTTGCTAGGCTGACGCAGTCTGCTAGTAACACAACACACAGGCTAGTTGTGTGCACTTCAACATTTGTAGGCCTACTAACATTCAAGAAGACGTGCTTATAGAATACATCATAAATTGTAAATAACCCTTAAAACTATTCATTTAACTCACGGGCTATAAACTTCAAAAGGAACTCAAGAAAGCTCTTAATACCATTATTGGATATTTGCCCTGGGCCGTAATTTTGCAGCCTCATTAAACATTTGTTAGGACTGAAGCCCAATGTTTTTCCAGACCGTGGCCTCACGGAAGGCACACGCACAAAAGCCGGAAATTGTGTGCGTTTCCCATTAAGGGCTAGGCTAGCTCTGGAGGTCTCCTGTAAAGGCAGTGAACAAAATCCTACTTAGGGATCGGCAGAACTTTATTCAAAGCTTTAATATTCCTTTCCTACATCTCTCAACAAGGAACAATTCTTACGTGTATTGGGGCTGTGTATAATTATAACACTGAAATATTTCTTTACAAATCTTTAAACTAAAATGTGCTAATTATTAATATTATTAATTCAAGAGACCTGGATATTCTTTAAATGAGTAATATGAAAGAATTTCATTTAACAAATAATATGAGTGTAACATGGCTATCTGTACAGCTAGTTCTAAAAGTATTTAATCTTGTCGCCATTGCAAAAGATTTCAGAATTACCTGTAATCTCTTTCCTTCTCCTGGGAGATTATAGCTGTTTGTATAGTCTCATTATGTCAATCACATCTTTGTGTAAAAAAACAAAGCAAGGTGACATACCAGAGATTTTTTTTTACTCGTATGGGAAAATTTGTTTATTATAGTGTGTATAACTTTATTTGCTAAGAAAGGAAACTGCAGATTTTAATGATATCTGTCAATTTTAAAGGACTAAAACTTCTGAGTTACTCATAAAAGAAAAATCACATAATTTCTATCACAGTCAGTGGTCCTGAAAGACTAAAATTTGCATATCCATGTTCTCAATATCATTCTTTTTCTTTAAATATGAACTAATCTTTGAGTTTTCAGGCTTTTTGCACTTTTTTTTTGTAATACCTAAAGTGTGTCCCTCAATGATATTTCCTGGAGGAAGAGACTCAAAATCATTGTAAATGTTCATCATCTCAGGATAAAAATATCTTAGGGTTAAAATTCACTCATAATGAAAAGATATATTGGAATAATATAATGTGAGCTTTCATTTTTTCTATCTGATTAAAATGCACCCCTGAATATCTGGTAGGCTGTAGCTTGTTGCACCCAGTGGACAGTCAAAGACCTTACTGGACAATTAAAGAAATGCAAATTCTTTTAGCAGTTATAAAGCATTTAGAGGCAGGGAATTTTAAAACGGAGTCCCTATGTAGCCAACATTCCCACCTTCTCCTTACCTCACTTTTCCTGCTCTGCATTAAAAACAGGTTCTGCAACTCAGCTGGAGTGTGGAGCAAACTCCTAAGAGCAGGTACCTCAGCTGTTGTCTSCAGCCTCCTGCATCGTTTTCCGGAGCCTGGTTTATCTCAGGACATCCTCCATTCCTTCTGCATACCTTTCTTCACAGCCTGCTAAATAAACCAAATACGTTGTTCAGTCAACAGCTAATTAACCCAGTCCTGTACAGTTTTCACATTCATTTCAAGGATGCCTCCTCATCTGCCTCGGCAAACAAGGTCAGGGCAGTTGCACCGGCTGCGTATGTCCCCCAGCCCTTCCCCAGGCCTGTGATTTAGTGCTGGTGTGGATGAGACTCTGATTCCAGTTCATCATTTTCTGGAGGCAAAAATGCTGTTGTGCAGATTCAAGCAGTGAGAGAAGCTTCTTAAAAGAGGGTTCGTGGCTTCCTTGAAGTAGGCGTGTTAAACACAACGTTCCCCAAAAATTAGTTAAAATGTGCAGAAAGGAACCAGTGCCTTCATGCTACACGTTGTCTTAGCTGTGTTACCTAGGCCGAATGCATGGCACTAGCTCTTTCTCCTTCATCGGCTTTCTCGCATGAAGCTGGTCTTCTCCGTCCTTTCGCAGAGCGGAAGGCTGAGCTGGCCTAGGCTTGTGGGGCCTCCTTCGCTATTTCCTAGCGCTGCTGTATCACTGGATTTCTGGAGCAGACAGCTGCTCCAGATTCAAGGCTATAAAATTGTGTCTTTCACTTGTATTAACACATGAAGAATGGTGCCTTTCCTCTGAATTTGAATATTTTAAGAACATTTTTTTAGGTATCTTGTAAGTCTAATCTTCCAGCTTTTTAAYGGCTGGCTTTCGCTACCAGAGCTCTTCTCAGGCCTTTGTACAGTAAATCACAAATATGAAATCTCTGTTTTACCTTCAGCTTAAATTAATCCCCAAATCATCAACTATTCACTGCTGGAAAACATATCAAAGAAACTGAATTAATAAATCAAGTTAAAGATCACAGCAAAAATGTGACTGCTTGTTCTTTTAAGGTTAAATTCTGTTTAAGTACATGTACTTACAATAATACATGTATAATCAAATGTGAACTCCTTCCCAGTGCCTTCCAGAGTATTTCTGAATGCAGATTCCATTCATTCTTTTCTCTTTTGATAATTTAGTCTGTTTCCTTAGCTGCTTTTCACCGTCCTCGAAATAGTCTTTCCAGCATAGTGCAAACTAGAAAGGATAAAAAGTATTTGTGGGTAAGTTAAGTCCTTACTCTAACATCAAACAGCGATAAGCCATGATAAATTTGAATTTGAACAGTGTCGGTGCAGCTATTTAAATAGATGCAAGTAGCTGTAAACCTGCTGCAAAAGAAATTAATGGGGAGAGGGTATCTGGTGAGTATCAGCTTGAAAGACCCTCTAGTAAACACTTCACTTTGACTGAATATGTGTTTGAACATTTCAAATAACCTAGAGTTCTTATTTTAGGTTATTTTGATTTAAAAACAACTTTTTTATTTTTATCCTCAGAGAGCTAATACAGCAAAAAGAATGGGAGAGATCTAAAGAAATACTTTCCCCCATAGCCATCTCTTAAGCAAAAGTCAACCAATGACGTTTGTAACTCAAACCTTTCACTTCAATTCCACCTAAATTCTGCTAATAGTAACTCTCAAAAACAGATCTGTGGAGAAGCTCCTTCAGTGCTGCACCCACTCTGTCTTCATTCCACTCTAAACCTGACACACACTTGGTTAGAGTYCAAGACCCTCCCACCTCTTCCTCTGGCTTTTATTTTGAATATAGCAGCAATAAAACACACATCCTAGCATCCTACTTCCACAGTATGTTGTTGTCACATTCTTCACCTTTAAAGAATTCCAACATATGTTTCTCTAAATGTTTTTCTCTATTTATTCTACAAAGTTCCCAGAATAAACTTAAGTTATTAACTCTGACAGCTTTCAGTTGGTTTGGGCATTTCATTTTGGTGATTCCCCAAGCTCTGCAAGAGCAAAGGCAGCTCAGAGCAGTTGTCTCCTTTCATGGTGAAAATGGCTGATTCCAAATGTTGCAGAACACTGAAGTCTTTTGGGTTTATTCCATTTAAAAACATCTTACTCCTTAAACCAAAAAAATTAAGGCGCATCGTTTGTCCAGGAAGCTTGCTCCACAAATGGAGCATTTTGGGGCATATTTCTCCATGCATCCTCCCATTGCTTGGTGTGCTCTTCGGTGTGCGCAGAAGCTACCATCAATTCTGGAGCTCATATTCAGAGGCAGAGAGAAAGTGGAGCTGTAAAACTCCATCGCAACAAGTTGTACTGATAGTATTATGGGCTAAGTTAAAACATGATTCAAACTGACCTATTTAACAGCTTTCTTTCAGTCTTAATAAATGTAAGGTTTAATCAAATACCAGAGAACTGAAGCAACAGCCATACGAGCAGCCAAAGCACTGAGGCCCCTGTCATTCCCCAGTGGAGGAAGCTTTGCTGGTACTTCTGTAGCAGTGACGTGTCTGTGAGAGGAACAAGAGGAATCAGTCAAAAGAACTGAGAAAAGCCAAGAAGGGAGATTTTGGGGACAAATTTTGTCTGGGAAGGCCAGCATAAGGGGGGACTGCATCAAGGAAATACTTAACTGTCACCAAGTTCTCTTCCTAGCCCATCATAACCTGGATTTTGGCCACGCTCTTAATGACGGCTTCAGTGCTGTGCYTTGAAACGACTGCTCTTGTGGGAGGAAGAGAATCTGATTAGAGTATTTCTGGGTCAGTTCTGATTTAGACCTCACACTTAGCCTGAATTCTCTATTCTAGATACCTGAAACTCTTTATAAAAATTCTCCACATTTCTCACTTATTAACAAGGTTACTTCTCTCATAAGGGAGTAACATTTTTAAGTAGAATTTTGGCTCAGTGAGTCCAAAGAGCCTTCTGATAAAGTTGCAAATATTAGCAGCTTCTTTTCAAGCTGGTCAAACGTCACCCTTTATGTGAGAAGAGTCCGCTTACATTTCCTGCTCTGTACCCTGGGAGTGCAACAAGGGATAGAGGGATAATAATGAGTGACAAAATAATTAAGTAATAAGGTATAAGTACTGAAAAGCATAACACTTTGTCTCTTCCCTTTGCTGAGTAAGTTGCATGTTAAGGCATCAAATAGATATTTGTCACCCCAGAGTACTCCTGATACTGAAAACTCCCGTCGCAGTGGATGAGGGTGGTTCAAGCCTTGCTTTCTCCTTGCCCTTCCTCTAGGATGAGCTTAGAATAAGAAACCTGTCAATGGGAGCTGTGCACAACCTCTTCCCAAATAAATCGCTCCGCAGAGCCTCCTTGGTAGGGCCAGGAGGGTCGGTGGGGGCCGGCTAGCGCTAGTAACCCGACTCGCTGGGCCAGGGGAGCAAAACAGCAAACGCGCCGTGACTGGGAACAGAAACTGTTTAAAATCAGCAACACGCAAACTGAGACACCATCAAGTCTTGCCCTCCATCATATCCCAACCTGAAGGCGTTTGCGGAGGCAGCTGCGAGGCAGCTTTCAGTCTCTCTTCCACTCCTTCACTGCCGTTATAGAGGGAGTTAATGATTACTGCAGTGGGGTTCGTTTAATGCGATCCCGTACCTGCTGCACACAGGACTGAAGTTCATCTCAGATACATGGTCTAACTTGGAATAGTTGAATCACTATAATTTCCAAAATACAATGTCTAAGAGTTTTCTACATTTTAATATGACAGAGCCATTTCTTGAATCATTTCATGTATATATGTATCTTCTGGTTGGCAAAAGCTGTGCTTTGTGGTATGTAGCTTGGACGCGCAGTTCAAAATCCTCAGGCAGTCTGTGCTTTTTGCAAATAAATAACTGGAACAGGTTGTCTGAGTGAGTTAATTATTTTAACTGACAAATTCTCAGTGAACTGCAGTACAATATAGGGACTGAAATATTCAAAATAATTAATACTTTTCCAGAAGGGGCTATTTCTCGTTATAATTTAAGACTAATTTGGGGGATGCAAGAAGCACTTTTTCTTCTCCCTTATGAGTTTCTCTCATTTCCTCCATAAATCCCTGTCCCGCTCTCTAGCCCCTTGCAATTGGTACTGTAAAACATAGGAACTATCATTTTCAGTCATTCTTAGACTCTGCCCCAAACTAGAAAGTGTTTTATGAACTAGTGTGAATAAATCATTCCTCAACATCTTCATTTCATTTTTAATAATAGGAAATATTTTGTCTTGTAATTTGGTCACCTTTCATAGTATCCTGTCTAGTTTTCCTGCTTAAAAGAGAGAAGGTGCACCCGCATTGTTCTTTCACTTCACTGAAATGCAGTGAATTCCTGGATTTAGGGAAATGCAGAGCCATCTGTCCACGCTACGTTCCCCTGAAGCCTGAGAGGAGATGCTGGTAGGTACCGTCTTCCCAGGAGATCTAATCCAGCACCAGAAACCTCAGTATTTGTATTTTTCTGCAGTACAGGTCTCCTTCCGTCATTTCCACGTCAGCTTGGACATTTGACACAGAGCATCTCTTCCCTCCCTCCAGCTCATTTCGCTTCAACATCTTATTTCCCAGGGAGCTGTGTTGTCTCCTCCCGCTCCGTAACACTCATACATGCAATGGGAATTGAAACAGGAGACTTCAGACACACAAACACGCTTGGAACAAGTCAAACGAAGCAGGTTTTTACAATTAGACACAAGCATTTAGGTATTCTTCAATCCTATGACAGGCAAACAACCAGCGCTCCGCACCAGCTGCAGCAATTCTGTTCCTCCCGATCTCTTACAACCGTCCTCATCAGTCATTTCCGAACGCCTCCCACCAGCGCGTTGCCCCACGCGGCTCGCAGCTCCTCTGCATGACTCACTCGTTCCCTATGGGGAATATTGCGTGCGCGCTGGAGGGGCTGGGTAGCTTTGCTTGCATGCAACTCGCATCGTCACGCAGCAAGGCTCTCCTCCAGACAACCAGGCTGAAGAAGCCAGTCGTGGCACAGGACCAGGAGGGGGTGAGGTTTCCTCCAGCTCCAGGATGGGCTACCCAGCCTGGAGATTCGCCTTCAAAAAGTGGCTGTTGCACAGAGCGAAGTGGAGGGACAAAATCGGACGATAGCAGCTCGAGGGTGTTTGCAGGTGAATCCGTCTCCCTTGTCCCTAAGGCTGACGGACCGGCATCGTTAGCATTTTATACCTGCTTTATCCGTGCAGATTCCCCGAGTCACGAGAGCCGGGCGGGAGCCGAGGTTTAACTCCCAGGGAGCGGGTTAGAGGCAGGCTCTGCTCGCCAGCCGGACGCCCCAAGGCCGGTGCTCGGGGCCCGGCTCCGCGGTCCTTCTGGCAGAGCCGGAGGCCCTGGGAAGAGTTTGGCAGAGTTGCTATGACGACTCCGGCGGAGCCTGCACACAGACGACGACGGCACCCAGCCGGCACCGCTCTCTGCTCAGTCCGGCCACCCGCGAGGTTGGTGCCCGCGGGGCGGCCGTYGGGGCTGGGGGCGGCAGGACGGGGCTGGGCTGGCTCGAGGGCGCCTTGCACCCCGAGCGCGCGGGGTTTTCCCCCGGCGTCTCTCCTCCGCCCCTCAAGCTCTGCAACCATCCGCTCCCGTTGCTGCTCTTGCACCCTCGTCTCGCCGGGGAAGGGGCGCAGACAGCGGCCTGAGCTTCGCTCTGCAAAGCAGCCGGGGGTTCAAGGAGAGACCGGGGGAGCCGGGGGAATCGCTCGGCTGGTCCTGAGGGCGATGGGACAACGGCACGGGGCAGCGGGGTGCCTCTGTGCACGGCCCCTCTGCTCCGTCCTGCCCGGCAGCCGGAGCCACGGTTCCCCGGAGCAGGGCTGCACATTGCTGCCCTCCCACCGGCTCCTCCACCCGTGGGGCCAGAAATCTCCCGAGAGAGACCAGCACCTACGTCGGGAGCCCGAACGTGGCCCGATGSTCTCCGTGCCCTGGGCGAGGGTTGCCTTCTGGCCTGGCAAAGCCACTTCTGCTTCACCCTGGACTTCCTCCCGCTTTTGGGGACCTCGCTAGTGCGGGGATAAAGCAAGGGATGAGCTGCCCTGGGTGGCCCTCAGGGCTGGGGGCGTTAGAGCAGGGTGCGTCCTCGCGCCGGGGCTGCGCCGGCTGGGGGCCGCGCTGGCAGCGCCTTTCTCCCCCCTGCCGGGGGGCTCCTCTTTTTGCAGCCGGCTGTATTTTTCAAATTGTTCTTTATTAAGTTAACGTGTAATGTTAAAAATTAACAAAAAAAAAAAAAAAGTACCTAACTTGCCTTGCTGTGAAGTTCTGCAAGGAGCCAAGGAAAAACTGGGCTTCCCGTAGGGCCATGCAAACTGAGACAGCGTTTTACCCGAAACCTGAGGAAACCCGGGGAACATCAGTAAACAAAAACACGCAGTAGCACCTGGGGGAGGACCCGGGACTCTGTGCCATCTTCATTCGCAATCGCAGCAGCGATGGGAGACAAGCATGGGAGTAGCAACCTCTAGCCGTCGGTGCTGAGAGCTGCAGCCCGCGTTTCGCTGGCTCCAGCCGCCCCCTGCAAAGGGCGAAAGCGCTGGGGCTGCGGCGGGCGGACGGACGGACGGACGGACAGCGCAGCGCTGCGTTGCCGCCGTGCTGCTGTGCTGCCAGCCTCTGCGCCGTGTCACCGTAGGGGGGTAACAAACAGCTGATGTGGTGGACACCRACTGTGTTAACCCTCGTGCGAACGTGACATCAAGATCACAAATCTGGAACTGAATTCAGCAAATAAAGCCATTTCTTGCCTGCCTGTTCCCCGCGGGCACCGCGCCGGCTGCCCACCGGAGGATGCGTTGAGCGGATGGCTGCGCCGYGGATCTGCCCTCACGCTGAGCTGGGGATCCGCGCTCAATTTTTACGTGTTATCCTTCAAGTTTAAGAGAAGAGGTGGTCGGGTGCGATGTCCCTGTGCTGCCTGTCTGGCGGAAAAGGGGGGCAGTGCCAGCGCCCCTCGAGGGCTGGCRCTTGGGGCAGTGGGCTCTGCCTGCCCCGAGCGCCGGCGCCGGGGCGGGTTGGGAGGTCTGGGGATATATCRGATAGAGGGACAGATTCCTAGATCCGGCAGGAGCAGCTCAGCGCAGGCCTTCCTCAACGGCGTTGCTGGACYGCGGGGACGGCCGTGCACGCGCAGCGCAGCGCGTGAGCCCGGCAAGCACCGCCGGGAGCTCCTTGCCCCGGGCGTCACGAGGGCATCCCGAGCTCCTGCGGCGGATCCCAGGGTTGCATTGCAGGGAATGCACCGTCTGGAGCAGCTGTGACCCCGTCGGACCTAGTGATGGACCTGGCCCTCCATGGCCAGAAGCAAGATGTGCCCGGGTGGGCGGCAGGGATGGGCACGTTCAGGGGGATTCAGGCACAGCGACCGCCCTGGATGCACCAGCCTGGAGCCGCAAAGCAAAGCAAAGCATCCCGGCAATGGCAGACAGCCCAATTCCCAAAACACCCGCTTTGAGGGCCGGGAGGCAGCCAGGGCTGCTTGCCCTCCTCCGGCTTCCCGATCGCGCGGAGACCGACGGCGGAGAGCGGAGGAGCAGCGCGGGGGCACCGCTCGCGGGCTCCTGCCGGCTGCCGCTCCCGGCCCTCGCCCCCATTGCTGGGACATTTGCTGAACTTCCCCCGCTTCCGAGGCCTGAGCTCACAATCGCGCGCCCGCCGCGGCCCCCGCGCCCGCCGCAGCCCCCGCGCCCGCCGCCACGCGCCCGCCGGCCCCTCGCGGCTCCCCGGCGGTAAGGAAAAGCAGAGCAACGCGTTACACAGAGCTGCTGCCTTTGGGGGAGCAACGATCACCGGGAACACGGGAAGGCTTTTTAGCAATAATATCCCCCCCCCATCGTTTCTGAACAACCGTCTTCCGTAGACACCTGGAGAACTAGACYGCTGGCATCCCTCGACAAACTGTCACAAACCGCCCGAAAATGTTAAGCGGCAGGAACAGGAGCCCCCGTCCTGCCGGCAGAAGGAAACGTTGCCGTTTCTACCCTTTTTAACAAGACACCTATGGGATTGATTGGGGTTTTTTTAGCTATAAAGGACCCTAAGCTCTGTACCGCGGGATGCATAGAGCATCCGAGCTCCTGCCGCACCCCGGGGACGGAGACCAGCTCTCCGACCCGCTCTATTTTCCAAAGATCTTCTGGCGTATTTCCTAATAAACCAACAATTTGCTAAACTGCTTAAATTACGGCTCCCCGCTCCCGCCGAGCAGGCAGAGGCGGCTCCGGGAGGGGCGAGCTCGCGGGGCTGCTGCCATGCCGCGAGGGCCCCGACTTCCCGGGCTTGCCGACGGCCTCCCGCGGGCGCGCGGCGCGACGCCCACCCCGGCCACGTCCCGCCGCCGCTTGCTGAACGCTTCCTAACGCTCTGTGCTGCGAGCCTGCTTTCAGCCAGCGCTGCTTCCCACTTAAGTATTTTTAGATTCCCTTCTGCTTGTTATATTTTTATTTTACCCCTTCCAAAGGCAGACATTAATTACTGGCTTGGGTGCGTATTCAAGCGTGGCTCATTAACAGACTGCTCTTTTAGTACCCGCCCTGAAAATTTCTCTCTCGTTTGTTTCTCGCCGTCGTTTGCTTCTGTCTCCAGCCGAGAACAAAATGCCCTTTGCGAAATGGCCCCCGACGGCAGAGCCTCCCTGGCACGAGCGCGACAGGAGAGCCCAGAAGAGCGGATTGAGACACACGGTGTACGCTGCAAACGGGGACCAGTACACGGGAGAGTGGCTGGACAACCGGAAGCACGGTAAGACGTGTCGTTCCGAGCGTGCCGCTTGGGATGCCTGCGCCAGTCCCTAGGGGAGGGAGCAGTCAGCGTTCCTAGGTATTCCTGGCAGACCGTTCATTCATGGGCGACAAAGTGGGTTCATTATGATATAAATACTTTGATATGTATCAGGCAAAAATGCGCTCAGACGTGTCACTAATCAGTAACTGGAGACGCTTTTGCGGGCGCTCAGCTGCAGGGCGACATGAAACAGCCAGATTAGGGCAAAGCTTCCCCCTAAAAGTACAGCAAACTGCAGTCRGCGCGGTGCCTCCGAAACGGCCCTGCCTGCACCACGAACGACGTCCCCGCGGCCGCGAGGGCCGAGCGGCGCGAGCCCCGCAGGGCACGGCGCCCTGCCAGCCTCCTCGCTGGCGGCCTCCGCGAAGGCGCCGCGCGCCGTCCGTCCCACGGCGTTTGCCCGATCAGCCAGATAAAGCAGGGCTGCTGGCTGGGACCCTGAAATGCCCTTGCCTCCAGGAGCAGGAATTTAGGCTCAGGCCGTGGCCCCTGCTGCAGGAGATCAGAGCCGTAAGGGGAAGGAGATGCCCACCGAGCGCTGAGCAGCCGGGCCAGGCCAGGCTTGTTTACAAGCAGTAAACTGAGCTTTGGAAAGATTAAGTGCATTCGCCAARGGCCACACGGGAAGCCCATGATAGAGATTAACGATGCATCCGACTCGGGAAGCTAAACCGAACCCTAGACGTAAACCTGCCTCCGCGCGGGAAGCACTGCAGGGCGCTTGGCCCGCCGCGGGCTCCCGGCGGAGCGTGCGGCGCCGCGGGGCAGGTACCGCCGCGGGCTCCCGGCTCTCCCCGCAGGTTTGATGCGTTTGGGCAGCGAGGAAAACTCGGCTCTGCTGCTCCTGCGCCCAGGGCAGGGATCTGTAGCGAGCCCTGAGGGCAGCCCCAGAAACGCTGCTCTTCTTTACAGCTGTGATGGTCTTGCTGCAATTCCTCTTCTYCATTAAAACAGGTAAAGGCACGCAGATATGGAAACGCACGGGAGCCATCTATAACGGCGACTGGAAGTTTGGGAAACGGGATGGTTAYGGCTCATACAGCATTCCTGACCCTGTCACCAAGGAATACAAGAAAGTGTATACGGGCTGGTGGAAAAATGACAAAAAATGCGTAAGTGAGATTTCCTCGGCCTCCCCCCAACCCTGCCTACGGCTAGGAAGCACCCACAGCGACGCGGGCCCCAAAACGTGGGGAAGATTTGGGTGCACGCATGCAAAAAGGTCACTGTAAATACTGATTTTTCCARTGGCATCTGTACTCTGAGCCTGAACTGAAGGTGCAGAAAGATTTGGGGGAAATGAGTACGCRGAACAAGAAAAAGAAAGCAAGACTAAAAGCTTTCTTATTTCGGCCTTCGTTCCCGTGGGGGAGAGTCTTCTCCTGCCCTCACCGGCTTTGGCTGACCCAACTTTACTCACTTTTCCGCCTTAGATATTGCAGGAGCTGTGTTGCGTCCCAAAGCCAGCAACGCAACAGAAATACTGTGATTTCTGAGAGAGGCTTTCCCCCGGGCTTRGGCTTCCTTTATACTTTAGTTTGAGCCTGCTGAAAGAGTAGAAGCTTCAAGAGTAAAACCCGTCACCGATAAAACCTCAGCATGGCCAAGAGGGCACGGTCGGCATTTGCCGTGCCGGGCATTTTCGGTGCGGGAACGCGTCCGGGGGCACCTGGAGTCCCGCACGAGCCACGACTGCCCGGCTCACCTGCAGCTCAGCCGGGCAGGYGGGAGAGGTTTGGTATCCTGCGGCTTAATCTTCCCCACCCATTAATTTAATTACTACCGTGTTTAAAGCGGCCRGAGGAACTTGCTGATAGAGCATGTTTTACAAGCACTGCAAGAAAACATACCTTCTTAGACCTGCTCTTTTCCCAGCTTTACAGCATGTTAGACAAATAACCCAAGTTCTTTTGGAAATTAAGCCTGTCATATAAATCACCAGTTTTTCTAAAGAAAACATAATGAGGAAGTCATCTGGTAAAAATGACTGCAATCTTATGTGCAAAATCCTTTCAGGAACATTTTCTGATCTGCCAGTGGAAACCTTGTGTTACCCTTTGTGTCTGGCCTTAATTAAATTAATAGCCTCTTACGTTCCTAATTGGCATGTGGCTCTATGGCTCGAGTCTCTTCAAGGGAGCTTCCTTTCTCATTTTTTGAGAATATGTTTTGGATAACTGAGCTTTGGTGAAAGATTTATAATGACATCCAAACATTACTAGGGTTTTTTTTTCCTGCTCTAAAAGCCTCCCATTTACATCCATGACGTTTAATGAAATTCATGCTCCGAAAAATTGGTTATTTCCAGAAGCGATTTTATTTTTTTGCAGGGAGAAACTACTGTTTTCTTCCAATGGGAAAACCTCGCTAATATTAGGCAAACATTTCTCGGTGATAGCGGCTCCTGGTGCAGGGATACCTCTGGGCTCCTCTTAGCTGGCAAACACACACCTAAGGCAAATAGCTCCTTGGTGTTCCTCAGTTCTACGCTTAATTCCCAAGTCATACACCTAGTGGGCTTCGTTCGGAAGTTCGCCAACCAAATCTGCCCCCGGCACCAAGCCGCGTGCCGGTTTGAGAAGAGAAAGCGGGGATCAGGCGCAGCGGGGGCGGGCAGAAGCCGGGCGGCCGCTCACGGGCACCTCTGTGCTGCCGTCCAGGGCTACGGGAYGAGGTTTTACGCCGGCGGCGAGTACTACGAGGGCGAGTGGCGCGGCGGGCTGCGCAGCGGCTGGGGCCGCCTCTACCGCCGCGACGGCTCCATCTACGAAGGGCAGTGGCTGGGGGACCAGCCCTGCGGCCAGGGGATGCTGCGCCTGCGTGAGTACCGCCCGCCTGGCCCGCGCCCCGCGGCACCTCGCCGTCCCCCCGGCCGGCGTTTCGGGAGCCGGGGGGTGGCTCCCCCGCACCGGGTTTTGGGCTGGAGGCGGCGCGACCCGGGCGAGGGCGGGCGTTGCATTGCTCAAGCCCACGCGCGCGCGAAAGCTGATTTTTGCTGTGATTTATGTTCAAATGCCTGGGATGGCTGGGGTTAGCGATAATATACTGTTGGGTCAGAGAAGAGCAAATCTCTCTTTTCAAGCCAGGCACTTTGCCAGACGTGCTTTCCAACTACCGCATGCCAAAGAGGAGTCTAGTTTCTAGTATAAAAGAAGAGAAGTTTTCTTTTAGCGTTCGCTCCATGCCCTCTCTCACTTCCGACACTGGCTCTTGTTGCATGAACACAGGGGTTTCATTAGTGCTCCATCCATTCCCAGAAATAACACTGAGCACATCACAGATCGGGAATGTTGGGGACAATCTCATCGTAAAAATAGAAATTTGGATTTTTTTTTTAATTTATTTTGCTTGGAGTTTATGCCATTTGTCCCCAAAGGCAAGAATCCCAAACCTCTGCAATACAAGACAGTGTGTTCCAGGGATATTTGAAGAAATACTCTCTCCTCTGGCATGTTATTCATCTACCGCTCTTTTCCTGGAAGTAGTTTCAAGGCTAGGAGTTAACTAAGCAAAGCAGCTAGGAGGAATCAGCAGCACCTTCGCTACGCATCACGTGCAAGGCAGCACTGTCTCTCCTGACTGCGGATTCACTTTGGACCAGCGGCTCATACTGATAAAATCAACGCACGCTTCTGTGGGTAAGTCATCCGACTTATCTGCTCCGCTCCCGTCACAGTCATCCTCTGCGGGTTCTGTCAAAGTCCTTCTTGGCGGATTGTGAATTAACCGCCCCTGCCGGCTGCGCCGCTGCGGATGCTCTGTTTCAGCGCCCAGTCACTTCGAGCGAAGCCTGGAGCCGATTGCGAGCTGGATTCCTTTCGGTTAAAATTAGCCAGAGCAATTATTTCATACCCACAAGCTTAATGCATTGAGCTCAGCCGCTGGCAGCGCGCCCACGTGCCGGCCGCTTTGCAAGGGTGAAAGAAAAGGAGCTCTTCGGCGGAGGTCACGATGAGCTGCAGCTCAAGATTAAATTGCTCGTGCTGGCAGCGYGCCCGGAGAGGGCGATCGCGGCCGGGAGAGCCACCCGGATCTGCTGGCGCCGCCGCGCTCCATTGCAGGAGGGTTTTAAACCAGCCCATCGCACGTCCGCGGTCGAGACCTCGGTGGCGAGCGAGCCGGTGCCCGGAGCGCCTTGGGAGGAGAGCGGAGGGGAGCAGCCGAGCGCCGCGGGGCAGCCAGCGCGGGCGACGCTCCCCTCCATCACAGCCAGGCCGATCGCGGGCGTTTCTAAGCTGTTGGTGGCTGGAGGACGCAAGCCCGGCTGCTCCCACCGTTAGGCAGGGCAGGTGTTGAGGATGAGCGTGCAACAGGGCAGATGAAGGTCACCACCGCCCTGGCTCYGTCCTATAAACCACACGAGCGCCTGGAGAACCTCACAGCGCTGCCTACCAGGAGCAGTCTTCTCGTCTTCCTCCTGCCTTACCCCATTCCGGCAGCCCCCAACCAGCTCTGCAGCACGGGTGCTGGCTCCTGGTATTTCCGCCACCTCCTGCCACAAAGAACGGTGAATTCACCTGACACCCGGATACATTTCCACCGAGTAGTTTGGTCAGAAATCCCTGCATTTTTTGGCCAGAAAATAAAATACAGGAAAATTGTCTGAGAAAAGGAGACAGCAGAGGAATCTCCCACTGAGACCAGGGTCACCTCGATATATCCCAGCCCACTCACACAGGCGTGGACATGATCAGCCTTCTCCACCAGCGTCACTGGACAAATGTGCTCTCTTTGGCTTGCCTATTCGGAATAGGCCTTTCCCATTCGTGAATGGATTCTTGGAGAGCAGCTCAGTGCCCCAAAAAAATCTCTCTCGACTTGCAGAAAAACACGAAGAGATGCAACACAGCTGGAAAAACAGTCTGTAACTGCTTGCATGAACTGTTTAGACATCCACAGTGATTCCTGAGCTGTAATTCATTGAGAAAACATAAAACTACAAGTATTATTTAAAATTAAGATTATTTTGACTGGACAAAGATCACACAGTGCTACTGCTCTTTGCCCAGAGGAGCAAACCTCTGCAAGCTGCAATTCCAGTGTGATTGGTGGCAGTGACAACTCTGAAACTTGGGTCCTGCAATTTTTCATGTCATTAAGAGCGATTCAGCTACTTGTTCCTTATCCTGAGCTCATTCACTCAGAATATACATGAAAAATGAATATCACCAGGAGAAGAACAAAGAAAGTGAGTGCCTTCAATGTTCCAAGAAAGTAAGAGTGGGCTTTAGCTGCAGAATTTTCTCACTCCGAGGCACAGCAAATAGGGCACGGTTAAAACAAAACGACACGCCATGCTGCATCTCCCTCAAAATTACCAACAGGGGCCAAATCAGGAGGCAAACAGATGATCTACTCATGTTGGGTTTCTGTGTCGATTGGTTTCATTTGTAACCACCTAATGAAATGGTGCAAATTTCATGGTCTGTTCATGTATTTAATTGCAGCAAATGAAAATCGGTATGAAGGAGGCTGGAAAGATGGAAAGAAGCACGGACCAGGGAAATTTTTCTACTTGGATACGGGACAGTTGTTTGAAGGTGTCTGGGCAGCAGATATACCAAAATATGGAATTATGATTGACTTTGGCAGAGATGAAGCTCCTACCCCTACTCAATATCCAATCCCTAAGGTAATTGCTTGGAAATTTCATTTTTGCTAATGATGTTTTTCATTAACAGCATTCATCAGAGCTCAAGGCATCTGTCCAGGTAGCGTTTCATTCTTCAAGCGATTGCTCACGTGGGCTCCAGGCTCGCTGCCTGTGTGCTCAAATTCTTTTGGCCAGCAGTGTCCTAAATGGCCCTTTTGGGACAAAAAGCCTATTTAGCACCAAGTGACCTGTGTGAGCCCAGCTTTGGAGCCTCTGTTACTTGCCTGCACATCTGAAAAAATGTAGTTCTCCTGCACCAAAACTGCTTAGAGACCTGAACCAACACAAAGGAAACGGAGACAATAGAGACAGAGACAATAGTGGGATTTGCGTCAAAACCAGATGATTTCTCCAAGCCAAACTGCTCATGCTGACTAGACCTCACCGAAGCCCTAGCAGCTGCGGTGCTAGTATCAGCTACGTCCTTCACCCAGTCATGCTGAGCTAGGGGCTCTTCTGTGTCCACCAGCTTAGTGGGCAGCGGGGCACAGCTTCCCACCCGGCCTTAAGGCAGACGGAGGGATATCCAAGAACCAACATCTTCTGCTCCCTTTTTCCCTTAAGGAAGCAGACGATTGACAAGGGAGGTGCAGAAGACGACCCAGTCCTAGTCATCCTCCCGAGACCTTGTGATAGGCACGATGGAGCACATGGACACCCCGCTGCGACAGGAGGCACGCAAGCTGGTGGATACACTGGAGCCTTACATCCCAGTTAAGCTCACATCGTCTCTTAACAAGATGCAGCTAAAGCCTGCAGGGTACTGATGACAAACAGCACACCTCACGATTCACCACTTTCCAGAGCACAAATAGACAGTCCTACTTTCCTACCAGGGTCCTCAAGAGCTTTTCTTCAGTGTCAGGTTCCCTTGTCGCCGTGGCTATGCAAAAAAAGTTCCAGCAGCAGCGACCCGCTAAGACACCACCCCAGGAACGAGATTAGACCYGCTTGGCAGAGAAACGCGTTCGTGTCAGTGCACAGCTGGGAACTGATGGCTGTAACGCACTCCTGGCAGAACATCTCTGTCTGCACCCCACAAGCACAGCTCAAAGGCCTGATCTCAACGCGTAGCACTGTGCTATTCCAATAACGCGGGGAACAGCATGGCCCTGGCCAGCAGAATCAGGTGCTGTTGGCTCCCTGGTCCCCCGCAAAAGGTAAAGGGACACGGTTGTTGCATACAGTATCGGGCAAGCTTCACCAAAGCTCACGGTTGTTTGTTACAGCTTTGGTTTCCTTCACCCGTTATAGCACGGGCTCTCCGAGCACGGACATTTTTGACAAGTCAGGGAATTCTCCAAGTACTAGGTACACCCGCAGCAGTGTAAAATAATAAACACCAAATACTCACCATGGAAAAACAGTCCAGCACTTGGTTGCAAAAAGAGTGAAAGGAGCAGTACTTCTGTAACTAAAAATGTTTACCTTAAGAGGTTTGTCAAAGGTCACCCAAGAGAACTGCTTCTTCAACGGCCTAGCCCAAAAGTAGTTGGATGATTTACCGTTTTGCTAAGGCAGGATGTTCAGGCCTAGCTGTTTATTTAAACTCCCCCAAGACCAAGATCTGACCCAGTTTTCTTCCTGCTCTGTGAACAAAAAGAAAGCATCAACTTTCGCTGCTGTTACTACACTTCCAATTGGAAGAGACAAATTTAACTCTCAGAATATGAAGGAAATAACAGACAAAGGAGAAAATTTGAGTTCAGATTTTCATTAAGCCTTTGTCAAATTACCTTCACAAGAAGCTGTTAAAGAAACGTAGATGTAGGGTGAAAGGTAGAAATTGTCAAAACCAGAGATGGAATAAATAGTCAGCTTTTGCCTGGCAAAAGGCTAATAGCAAGACAAGATCTGAGATTCTGTATGAAAGAGGTGTCATTTTGCGTCTTCATTAGCAAACAGGTAAAAGGAGCAAACAAGGGTGCAAAGGTTGGGCAGGACATAAAACAGCTGGAAACTAGAGAGTAAAAAAGCTTGGGAAGAATTCAACACATAGACGATGGGGTAGCAGGAAGGCAGAATTTGAACCTTATTCACAAAGAAATACACGCTACAAATCAAGTCGCTTGCACGCCTTGCTCCAAGTCACTAATAGAGAGGGAGCCRGGAATCAGCACAGGCTGGACGGCCAGGCAGGAAGACCACCATAAAGCTTACCAGGGAAAGAACAGAAAACAGCGCTGGACACGTTGAATTTGTGGTACTATTTTATTGAGCGTTCAGTCCTCGTTACCCTGCATACCGAGAACACAAGACGGGCAACGGCAGATCCGAGAGGAGACGGAGCAGGAACGGCCTCCGGTCTTCAGCACCAGCCAGCGGTGGACACCAGAAGAGCAGGCTGAGCACGCAGCACCACGACCGCCAAGATGCTCCCACGCTTTGCAGCTTAGGGACTTCCCGAGCCAAGGGTGGATGAATTCTTTTGATTAATTTGCTCAGTCACTTTATACATTTTTTGTAATAATTACTACCAGTCAACTTGGGTTTTTGACACTTACTGAGCCTGGAACCAGTTTTTAATAGGTGTGTTGTTGCAGGGTGTTATCCTCCGAATTGACCCTCTCTTCATGATCTCTTGAGAAAACTGCAACAGCAGAAAGCTCTAGAGACAGTGAAGTAACTGTAGAGAGGAAAGGCACAACACAATGGACCCGGGATATCTGCCATTATAGTTACTGAGCCAAGACTTCAGGAAGCAAAACAAAATAAATAAGAAAAGGACTGGATGTCTTCTGCCTGGGAGAAAAACATATTTGAACCTCCCAGAAAACATGAGGATATAAAGCAAGCTGGACTCAGGTGACAAGTTCCTGGTCAGTAATGCAAGGTTTTGGTGCTTTCCCTTTGAGAATCTGTATCCAGTTACATGCAGGTTCCTGGACACGACTGACTCCTGGTTTCACCTGATTTACTGATGCTCACTCAGATGACTGCAAAGTATTCACCTATTACAGCTACAGGTGTGACCCAACAGGTTAGAAATCAAAGACAGTTTTGTCCAGGAACATGTCGTTGCTAAAAGAGAATCAACACACTCCATGCACAGCTACTGCAAGGAGACAAACTGACATTCAAAACGCTAGTAAAATTAGAAAAGTGCAGCAATGTTTCTAAAACAGTAATTGAAAGGCTRTGATATAAACTAAAGTCCTGCTACATGGGAGACTCTCCATTAATGCTTAAGTAATCAGTATTTATAAACCCTAAGCTTAACTACACTGCATAATTGATTTGTATTCTTTTTATTTAGATYGAACTAGCTGATCCAGATGGTGTTTTAGAGGAGGCCCAAGCAATGTTTGATGACAGCCAAAAATAATATTAACTGGATCCTGAAGAAAAAAAAAAAAAARGATGCAAAATAAGAGCAAAATCCTGAGTTACTCATTTGCGTCTCAAATCCGCACCGTGGCATATTGGATTGCRGTCAGCCTGCCTCCCTCCCTGCCTCCCCTCGAGACTGCCCACCTGTGCTTCACTCGGCAGGCGGCTTGGCTCAGACACCTCCTAGCAAGCCCCAATTATTTGAAAAGACAGCAAAACGCTGCAAGACAAGCGCGGTGACTTGTTGCTCAGCTCCTCCACGGTTTCCTCCTCCTCCTATAAAGAAATAGCGCTCCTGTTGCTTTCAAGGTCTTTCACATTGACTGTAGTTCTCCAGGGCTCTGCTTCTATAGCATAGAATAGAAACCCTGCTTTTTTCTAAGGCAAATAAGCCCTTTCCCCTCCCAAGGGTAACTTAGCCCAATACACACCTGGGAACTGAGRTGCCTTGTGAAGTTGTAACAGATCGCAGTGCTATTAATATTGTCATTAATGCAACGCTACTCATTCCCTGTGCGTGTTCTGTAAAGCGAGGCCGGCTCCCACTCCCAACCACGCCGGGACGCGGATCAGCGGATCTAACCCCGGCTCTGTTCCTGCACTAACCCACGAGCCAGACCTGGCCGGTCCCCGGCCCCGTGCCGGCCGCTGCACCACCGCACGGACAACGCGCCCAGGGCGCCGGGCGGCCGAGCGGCTCGCTCGGGAAGCACTGCCGAGCGCCACCCACGCGAGCGCACCACGGCGRCGGCCCGGCTCGCTGGCCGCAAACAAACCCTGCGACAGGGTGTAATTAGTTCACCCGATTTAAGCTGCATTTCTGAATATCATGTGTCCTGTTTCCACTTCACTTGGCCCCTTGACTCTTCATATTTTCGCAGCTGAAAGATAACCTGCTTTTCTATTTACACACTCAGGGAGAAGAATAACAATACGACATTCTTACTTCCCACATTTAAGCAGTGCTGACAGGAGGAAAAGCATGCCAAATACTTTATATTCTTTATACCTGTCTGTGTGAACAGGAAATTTCATCTTTATACTCATGAAATGAGTAGCTGAATACATTTAAGAGATTCTCAGGAGTCCACAACTACGATTACCACAATCCAAGCTGAAGAACGATAAGGGATGTGAAGAAAATTAAGCATATTTATAGGCATCTAGATAACAAATAATCAGCAACAATTGAGTATATTTTTATTTCATTATTTTAAGTATTTTATATCTAAATCAGTGACATACAATAACCAAGTTTAAAACGCTTGAGGTAAATGATTAATACCATTAGTATAAATAAGGGATTTAAAAAGAGGGAAAAAAACCCACTCCGAGTGCACTCCTAATGTTTACAGCCATACTTTCGGGTCTTGGTTACTGACTCTGTTACAGTTGACACTGTGCCCAAAGTGTAACTTCCATGACCATTTCCATGGCTGGAAAACATACTCAATACTAGAGCTTAAAGTGCAGAAAATAGTCAGAAAAGCAGCTGTAGCAACAGCCCCATTAGCTTGGAACCTACCAGGTTTAAAAAGTTAAAAATAAGGTAGCTTCTACCACTAGCTTCTAATTCCCTATTTTCCAAACCAAAAATCCCCACTTCTTGTCACTTCGTAAAAGATCCACAAAATAAAATCAGCTACTTATCCAGAACAGCAAGTAGTTTTACAAAATAAGCTAGGAAAATATATTTTCTGGACCTCCATTCATAATAGTTACAACTCAAGTACATAAAAATTACACTTCTGTCTGTAAATTAAGTCTGACAGCACCTTTTCAACCATTTGTTCTAGTGTGAATATTGAGTCAGATTCGTGTCCTTTACTAAGGCTTAAGAACCCCCTTTCCCAAAATGAGCCTTATTTTAGTAGAGGATGCCCAAGGAAATTCTGTGCCTGCTATGAAGATTTCATGTTTTGGAATGCTGCTTTATTAATGCCTTACTAATGCAATCCTTCCCGCGTTCCCYGAACGAACACCTGCGGGATTGTAGCCCCAAGTCTCATCATCAGAATTATATCAGGAATAGTATTTTTATACTTGAAACGTAGCGTAATGGCAGAGCTAGACAAAATCCAGTTTGTCCTCTGCATACCAGAAGGACTTGTGAAAATGGCAAGTGGAAAGCGATTTTCTGCTTGCGAACAGAAAACGTCCCTGCAAGAACGGCACTGAAAAGCAGCCAGCAGCGGTTTTCAGCTCCTTCTCGGGATAGGAAGGGCACCGCGGGCAGCCTGGTCAGCACATCCGCAGCCGCTGCAGCGCTGACACCAGGAATCAGCCCCATCCGCTCCAGCAGGGCGCTTCCGTAGAAAGCTCTACGCTCGGCCATCTCAACTCCCTGAACACATCCCAGGGTTTGTAGATACACTGGGATAATCCGGGATGGCGGCTGGGCGTAAGAGACCGCGTTCCGCCCGGGCTCAGTCGGGGCGAGCTCCGCCGCACTGCCACATTCACCCCGTCTCATCGCCACATCCCAGCGCCATGGTCCACGGGGAGCTACGAGGGGGCTTCAAGTTTTGTTCCATGAGATCTGAACCGCTCTCAGCTTGCGTGTTCAAAAAGGGCTTGTACACGTTAAAGCCAACAGCTTCTCCATAGAGGAAAGACTGCATTCCCCAGATTTCCCTTCTAGGGGCAGCTGGAATTACAGGAATTCTGAAGCAGCCCAGGACAAACGCTGCAATCTTTCTTGGACAAACCTCATCTCTAATAGACCAAATGGAAGCTTTTGCTTCAGGAAGAAACCAGAAGTTGACACAGGAGCCTCACTCTATCAAAGATGCACGTATCCAAAAGTAAGCAGCAATATTATTTACAAATAACCTACTCTTATAAATAAATTTGCATAAAGAGAAGTAGTCTCCAGACCCTTTGGAAGCAAAAAGGTGTAAGAAGTTATTAAATACAACACTTCAGCAAGCAGAAGACTTTCTAAACAAGGAAGTCCAAGGCATAGCTAATTACTTGGGAATCCAACATAGAGAAAGTGCCTTTTGCTGCTTGTATCTGAGGATTATTAAAAAAATATATTTATTTATATAAAAGTATAAAATAGTTACCACTTTGGCTTGGAAAAAAACAGTAGTGGTTCTGATTTTCAAGCAAACAAAAATTATCCAGTGATAACTTCCATTTAGTTTCTTCTTTTTAAAAAAGATTCCTAAATGAAAAACAGGCAATTCTTATCTTCAGATAATGCCAGCTCATGAGAACTTTAAAACACTTATTGCTTTTATTTTCTTCCACAGAAGAGTGTAGTAGAGTCTCAGTCCAACTCATGTGGCCATACCACATCACAGTAAGACTAGTCATGGGTGTTTAGTGGGCTATAAAATGTGTAACTGCCATGGGAGAAGGTGCTGGAGAAATCAGTGAAATAATAATTACTTGGCAGCAAAACACACTRGGGAAAGTGGTGGGAAAGCTTTCACTTTTACCATCTGTCAGGCTTTCTAGAGAGCACAGCACTAGCACTGAAACCAAGTGCTAATTGCTGTGTATCCCAAGTAATTTGTATCACGCCATGCAACATGTATTGGACAAGCAGTATCTTCTAGTAAATGCCAACATCAAATAAAGAGAGGAAATGTGCTTCTCTATCCATCCCTGACAAATACCAAAAATTACAGTGTTATTCTCCACGTATTTATGTAGCCGCCACTCAACATTAACAAGAAGCAATCTACGCAGTGCTCACTAGAGGAGGAAGGCTCGCGCAGGGCAAGCGCACCCCACCATCCATTCCTCCAGACATCAGCTATCCACAATGTTAAGACAACAACACTTTTTTTCCCCCATAAAGAGTTAGAACAACATTTATAAATCTCTCTTTAAAAACGAATCCATAGTTCACCCGGTTCATGCATGGGGGAGTCAACATGGCAAGGCAGAAGCAGAATAGTGCGTTTATTTTCTTTAAGTACAGGTTTATGCAAAGTGGCTAACACCTGGGGAGAGGGTATCACCTCTGTGATCCAGCTGATCCTGGAGCCGTGCAAATTCAGCAAGTTCATTCAGTTCTTGAAATTGCCTGTCTGTTTTATGGCTCACCAGTGACCTGTAGAAGTGGACTGCAAACACAATGAAAATCAGCCCAAAAGGAACCATAATAGATGTTGATGCAATGGCTGCTGCCTCTCCTGATGTGATGGTAGAATTGCTGTTCTGGGATGAATCAATAGGCTTCTTCTTTAAGGGGAGAAACTTCACCCAGCAGAGCAACACCACCTCTGCAAGAAAGAGCAAAGTCCCAATAACAGTAGAAAATGCCCAGGCAAGCTCAATGTGCCGATGCATACGATCATGGGGCGATTCCTTTACCGAGTTGAGATTATGCACATTGCTAACAGCCTCTATATTTGGAAGAATGCAAGTACTTATCATGAGTGCAAAAAGATGAACTGCAACTAGGACAGTAGTACAGGCACTGAAAGCTATCAGGAGACCTGGAGGGTAGTCATGATCTGCATCTAGCTGCACTTCCACCATAGCCACCTGAAAAGGAAGAAAAAAGACAGAATAATCTATAGTCAAATAATATTATGACATAGATATTACAAGTTTAAATCTGCTYACTGCAACTATTTTTATTCCAGGATAATTAAACATCACATTCTAGTTCTTTCTATTTATGTCTGGACAATAAAAATACTTATTTAGAGTTCAAATGTTTCAGGAGTATCTTCTGATCCAAACGAAATAATCACCCACATTTAAATTTCTCTTCATGTTATTCTGCARCCTTTTCATCTGGCCAGAATTTACATCTGAGGTATGAAAGCACACTTAAATTCAGGCCTGTTTTTACTTACTGCTCAGCTGTAAAGCAAACCATCAATATACAAAAAAGCTGTTAACAGCACAACCACCTTGCCACCTCCAGCTCATCCCAACAGAACAGCTGGACCTTATGATCAACACACTTGGATTCTTAAATGAAAGATTTCTTCTTTTCTGTAGTATATTTTACTGGCAGCTTTTGATCTTTTACTATGGATTTTAGGGTTTGTACAGGGTATTAGGAAGTGTTTTGTGCCCCAAGTATGTAAAACGAATCCTTTACAAACTCTTTTGAAGTAGGTATCGATAACATGAAAGCCTGCGAAGGCAGTGGACTGCCCTTCACAATCTTGGCGGTCCTTTTTTGTTACATATCTGTGTTCAAGTTCTGAAGAGCAGGAGCAGGAACCTTTCATTAAAAAGATCACCTTTCCACGGGGCTCTCGGTTTTACTCCTTCACTCAAAAGAAGCATTTAAGCAGACTCCAGAACACCCATTTAAAACATGAATGCCTCCATATCCAGGGTGGCCAAACAGGCCTGTTAGAGGGAAGAAGTGTAGAGAAGGCTGGAGGAAAGAAAAACAAGTSTCCCAGAAAATGAAAGACGAAGTGCTTCCAGACATTGCTAGAYGCTCTTTAAGTTACAGGGGAAAGATACCAGAAGAAATCACTCCGTTCAGCGTGCTCAGACCCCACAGCCAGACAGCACAGCAGTTCCTACCATCTGAACTAATAATTAATTGCTGTTCATAGCGGAAATCCTCCTGTTCGTGTGACGAAAGCAATAACTGCACGCTGGCCACCCACTCTTGATCCTCTGTTGAAACGACAGCTTGCTATCCCAGTGAAAGCTAACCCGGGCAAGAGGTAGTCACCTTCTGCCAGGCTGGGCGAMCTGGTTCAGCAGTGCCCCGATGACCGATGACGCTGGCACAGGCCCGGGTAACTGCGGAGGGGGCAGACAGACTTTGGGCAGCGCTAAGCTATTGACTTAGCTCTTCTGTAGCTTATCATTTTGCCCTCAAAAAGACTGTGAAACCGGTTATTACGACACAGTGCACAAAAGAATTGGCTCTTTTATTCCCACTGATACAGTCTTAGTCTATTACTAGCACTTATGACAGTAACATAGCCAAATAAGACACTAAAGAGCTTCACAAGATAAAGACTATTTTTTTTTAATTTTCCTTAAAAAAACCTGATGATTAAATATTTAATTCCCCAAGTATAAAAGAAAATTTACATTTTCACTGCTCAAAGTCTCTATGTAATAATGATATCAAACATCTGATTCTGGAGTTTAGTCAGAATTTCATAATTCCAACATCCCAGCTGTTCTGGAGCTACTATTCTCCTCCCATCTCAAGAGAGAGCCAAGAGGAAGAAATCTTTCTTCCTCTTCTCAGCCCATACTGAGCTAAAAGAAACGCTAAGTAATCACATTTAATCTAAACATACCTGTTTCTGATTTGGCTCTAATTGTACGCACCATCAAAACAAAATCTTGCAGAAAACCAGACTAATTTAAGCAGCATTCAGACACCCAGATAGCTCCGTGCCTGCACTAGCACAGACAGAAGCATAGAGACAACAAGCAAACCGTACAAAAGAAGAGCGGTCCAGGCCAGGAATCCCAGTCTTCCTGGATTAAAAGGCTTCATTTTTAACACTGCTGGGCGTTACCCTAAATGAGTGACCCCAGCAGTACCTACAACCTTCACCCACTGACGGAACAGGTTAAATCCGAGTTCCAGCTACACAAGCAAGGCTTTGGTTTATATGGCTGACAAATACATTAACACATAGCTGCTTTGCAGAGAAAGTTTGTTGTTTTGGTAGGCCCAAAATCATCTCATAAAGCAAGAGCTTTCTGAAGCTCAGCAAGGCTCTAGCTGTTACTTAACACTCGTCACAACTAACCTCCAGAGCAGGAAGGGTGTTAACTTCCTTCAGCTCAAACCATGCCATGCTACTCCAGCACCCAGTGTGCTTTCTCTAGAAGTAGGGGTAGCATCTACAGCACTTTTTTAAAAGGTAGCCCAGGTACTTGCCTTTTAGCATGTGCAAAATAAACCGGCAGCCAAGTAGTCACCACCATAGGTGACGCCCATTTTCCTCAGTTTGGGCCGATGTTAACAAGTCAAGTGTGAATAAAGCAGAGACATGGCACCCAGCTGTCCCAACCCCAAAAACCTCGCGTACAAACCTGCAGGGGAGGAGAAGCTCCCAGGGCAGGTTCCTAGAGGAGACTGGGACACCCCTGGGCCAGCTTCAGCATCTTCCCTGGCCTCAATCCCTCCCAGCGCAGCTTCTGTGCCAGCAGAGCCCTGGTGCCAAGCATCAAGGGACGCCAGCGTTAGGAACGACACTTGAAGTTGTTCAAGTCAGAAGTTAGATATCCTGCCAATAAGTAACATGACCTCCTCTCCATGGCTGGAACCACAAGGGAAAAACACTAACAGTGTCAAGTGCTGGGCCAGGACAGATCCCACACCAAGGTGAACAACAGAACTGCTGAAAGGGAGACAACATCTGCTTGCTTTGAGAGAAAACAGTGCAATTTAGCAACCTGGGAGACCACAGCATCTGGAAAAATATTTCTATTGACTCTGACAGGACCACAGCTTCATGGACTCCAGTGGGTAGCAGTAAAAGATCCCCACTTTGAACATTCAAGATATACTTACAAGAAAGATGCACTAAGTGCAGCTCCACCAATGCATTGAAAATTCTTTGCAGATGGCAAGTTCCCAGAAAAGGAGTTGGATGCTTTTCCTAAACCCTCCTCAGTGAGAACATGTGATAGAAGCTAGAGGCTATACGCATAAGAAAAAGAGACAGGAAAGGAAAAAATTCCACTGAAACTAGTTAGCTGGACAGAGACACCCTTAAGCAAAAAGAAAACGCACTGAGCAAAGCTGCAGTTGTAAGTAACATGGTAGCACTCAGGGTTAGCAACACCCTGAAAGAAGGAGTGGCAAAAGCAGGAAAACACTTTTCTTTCCCATTCACGTGGATTAATGGACATTTCAGAACTCGCTTCAAATGGGGACTTTGGGGAGGTCACAGATGCAGAAGGCCTGCAGGATTTCAAGGTCTCCTGAAGTTGATGGGAAGTCTCCAGGGGGCACAGCAAAGCCTGCGTGTGCTCCTGCCTGGCAGAATACTCCTGCTTGACCCGTAAGAGAAAAACTAGTTCATGTTTTCCGTCTCCTCAGACTGTCAAGGAACTAGTGGACAGACTGCCAACTCTTTTCAGTTGCAAGCCTCTGTTCTTTATTGCCCGGGCCAATCTCAAACCAGGCACCTAATGGAAAACAGGGCTTTTTGGTTTATCAGGCCCGTGCCTGTTTTCAAACAGCGACGAGAAGTTCCTTGTCTCTTTTGCTCACGCTGGGATTTCAAAATGCACAGATTGCAACTGCTCTTGTAAAGCAACACTTGCAGCATCAAGGCCCCAGTGAACATATCTAATACGATCTAAGTCCACGTAAAACATGACCTTCTACGTACATGCTGATGTTGCACGCGGGAGGGTTTTTTCCTCCGTGCCCTCTATCAACTTTCGACACTTTCCAAACGTAGGCCCTTCAGGGCAGGAACTGTCATTAAGTCGGCACGGCAGCCAATACGATGCACTTCAGCACCATTTCCTTCGCCTTTTTTAAAGCTTCTTCAAACATTTGCCTCCTGGTTTCTACTGTGCAGCCAGCACGGTTGCTGCAAGCATCCTGCTTTGCTACATAATCACAGAACAAGCCAGGCTGGAAGAGATCTCAAGATGTCATCCAGTCTAATCCCTGGCTCAAATAGGAGCTAACTTTAACATCAGATCATCCTACAGAAATGACTGACAGACTTACTGCAGCCCTTGACAAAGCTGTAAATCTGAAATACAGCTTCTTGATGAAGTTAAAGGACTCTCACGCTGCTAAGAAGCAGGACTGGAGTTCAGATGCTTTTAAAATACAAGTAAATTTGTGCACACAGTCGTGGCGAGGCTTCTGACAATCCTGGATTTCACAGAAAGCATCATGGCAGCCTGATTCCTACCACACCACAAGAAACTGAACCACCTGCACTCTAGAAGAAGCTGCATTTCAATTTTATCTATAGTTTAATAGCTTGAAATAAATTCATTWCACTTGCTTGTGTATGATGCTTCCATATCTTGTTGGACTAAAAAGGTGTAAATGAGGTTCCTGCTTTAAAAAAAAAAAGTCCTGAGTGCTATGAAGGTTTCTATCCTCACAAGAGCACTTACACAGTGCATCTGATAAACATCAGCTTCACAGCTTTGCAAGAGGCGAGCTATGCTATACTAATAAAAGTTTCCACCAGCAGCAACACAATATTCCATAAAGAACAATCCTCAGTCACACAGCTGCAAATGAAGCTGGAAAAGCTCATACGGCTTCTAATCGCAGGAGAAGCAACTGCCCTGGCTTGTCTTTTGTTCCTTCCTACCACAGCAGCAGCACATAAATTAGCGACCTGATTCAATTTTCAGCATTATCCCCCAGTTTTATAAGCCACAAGACAACAGGCTGGTTTCACTTAACTTGGTTTTAATTCCAGCATAATGTAAATTTTAAGCTCAATTTCTGCTTTAGGATTGTGTTCTCTGAAGGAAAAAGTAACTAGGGAAAATAAAGCRTGACAGACATCAGAAGGAAAACAGAAGGAGAACTGTACAAGGAGCCACCCATGTAGCAGGTCATATTGACACTCAAGACTTTTCAACATAGGAGAAAGAGGCAACCGCTCTTTGTTATCACATGAAGCAACAGCAGCAGTGAATACAGTCGTCAAGAGGGTTTTGACTTAATCACAGGCTTGCATCTTTTCCAAAATCACTAGCTACTGCTTTACAGAAAAGGAAACAAAATGCCTTATCCAAAGCAAATCTATACCAGCTATGAGCTATGTACAGAGGACTTCCTCTCCTCCCCTTCTCTGCAGGGACGACTCCTAGCTTTGGTAGGAAGGAATATAACACCGGCTGGGAGCCCRGGTCCTAACCGTCATACTGCACGGGCTTTTATCCTCTCTCCCCCATAGTATCCAATACCAGCATCAACACGCAGCCGAGACGCAAGACTGAGTTCAGCAAGCCACGGGAGAGACAAACAGCTTTAAACCTGACAGAGCCACAGCCGATTCAAACTCTTCGCTGCCAGTTCTGATCGATGCACGCGGCCACTTTTSCACAAACCGCCTGATTTCAGCTGAATACATTCTATATAGCCAGGGGCTGGGTCAACAGCTACCGAAGGCCACGTGATGGGGTGGCTGTAGATTTGCCCCCCGAACCCTACAGAAGGCTTTGACCAGTCTAAAGCTCCAAAGAAAACTGCTCTCCTGTCCTTTCTAGCCAAGATTCAGACAGGAACAACAGAGCAAGAAACCAGTTTCATTATTAAAAGCTACTGGATTTAAATACAGAAGATCTCCTAATGACCCACTTAACTGAATACCTTGAGAAACACTGGCTCTCGGCATGCTCACGTTCTTACTGCGCGTACCGCTCAGGGAGCTAGCTGCATCGCAGATTTCTTACAACAAGCAAAGCCCCTTCAGAAATGAGAATTTTACCTCAAGCATCACTCTTACTAAAGACACCGAGCACCATTAACGAATCCAGGTCTAGAATTATCTGCGTGTCCTTGCACGCCTGCTCTCACCTCCTCTTCCCCAGCCGCTTCCACCATCCCTAGGCAGGAAACTGATGAGGACAAGACAATTCTCCCACGGTCAGGGAACAGAACCAGCTTGGCGGGAGCAGTTTATAAGAAAGCTGTGCTGATTGAACATCGCGGCTACGTATTGTAAGGGTCCTTCCAAACAGCGAGAGGAGGACGCGAATCACACCTGGGTAAGGTCACCAGTGTTACAGAAATACCTTCACCTTGCCGCACCAACATACCCCAAGTTATACTGTGATAACTACGAGTTCAATCAACACCTATCCACAGAAACATGTGCTTCAGCCTCTGTACACCTTACCTCCCTCTGTTGCAGCAATGACTAGAGTTGATTAAATCTAGTTAGCCATATATTTACATACGGAAGTGACTCTTCATAATACACACTAACCTCAGTCGAAGAAACAAAAAGCCCACAGAAGTGGCTTCTCAAAGTCTTGAGGCTCACATCAAAAGGCAATTTCAATACCAAATCCCATCTTATAGCCCCAGCTTACCCACGTGCGGGACCACAGGGGAGGCTGGGGATGAGATAGGTGTCGTAAGATCATCGGAAATGAGCACTTCTCTAGCTGTGCCATCAGCTCCGGAGTCGGTCAGTCTCGGTTTTCCTGACAGTACTACTTGTTCTTAGAGACGCAGGCACAGAGCCAAGCTCCCCATAGTCTCTGTACCATTCATTACRAGCCATAACAAACTCATACAATATGACTCTGTTTGGGCCAGAACCAGTCACCGGAAATTAAAAAAAGATAAGTCAAAATAATGATATTGTTGTTACTGGTTTTAAACGGAAGAGAAAGTATACATCATTTATCCTTTAGCCTAGAATATCAGCTTMATGGCTTGTCATATTTTGCAGAATGGCAAAAAACATTCATATTTACTGAAGCCACCACCTGAATACAAACACGTGATTTAATTTTGTTTTGTTGGTAAACATGAAAAGGTTAATACCCATATAATCAGAGTAAATGCATCTGGAAGAGGTAGTACTTCTACAGAGTGTTACTTACAATAAATCTATATTGCAAGTACAAGGTCAGATTACACAGCACAGCAGGGAGAAGACAGCAGTGGCTTAATATCAACTTTACATCCTCCGAGTTCCAGCAGCCACAAGCAGCCGCTCAAAGCCGCTGCAAGACAGAGCACGGCAAGAGCCCCGAGCGCTCTCTTCCACGCTGCCTTCTCGCTCGGCTGCGACCTTGAGGCAGGGATGCTCAAAGGAGCAACAAAAAGCYGCTCTCATGACTGTAAGCAAATATAAGAGGCCTTTTATACCCGGGAGATTCTTCAGAGCACAGTTCTAACCTGTAAGTGCAACAGCAGCGCAATCGTAAGTGGTGGCAGCAGCCATAAAAGCAGGCCTGTAAYGCTTTCCTGCAGGTTACAAAATACAGCTATTGCATGCTATTCTACTAGCAATTCAGAGAAACAGAGCTAAAACAACTTCTAAAGAGAGATCATTCAGTGTTTACAACCGCAGAGTAAACTTTACTAGAGGAGGACCACGCTGTCTCGAGCGTCTGCGCAGCAGCGGGCTCTGGGTCTTACCCAGGCCATATTGACTGCTTTTATGGAAATTAGTTTCATAAACATTCATCAGTGCAGTCAGTCTTTTACAAAAGATGACTTCAGAAGACTGTATCGGCTATACTTCAAAGGCGAGAGCTGGCACYTCTCTGACAGTATTCAGCGTTTGAGGCTGGTATATTCCTATTTAGGCGACAGCCTAGCCAGTTTGCATCGTCAGAGCCGTTTACGAGTCAAAYGTACTGCCTGGTAAATAACGTCCTCAAAATTCTAAATAATTGGGTCAGTCAAGCACATTGGTAACATAATTTAGATCCCTAATTTAGGCCGAGTTTTTTTTCCACAGAGCTATTAAAGGGGGGAGGAGGGGAATTTTTCAGTTTGATGACTGTTGTGATTTAACAATTTCCATATGATATTTGCAACTCAGGTAACATGGGGTGGTCACGCTAGCGTGTGATACGACTCTGATGATGATACGAAGCCAGCGAGTCTGTTCTGTTCAGACTAGAAACCCTGCCCGCAGTCTGTCTGCATTAGAGCTCTTGATCCTGGTGTGTGTGGATGAGCCAGTGTTAGCAATAATGGGTATATTCTGCTAAATATTTCCAGTGGTGACAGCCAGCACTGGAGATGGGCTGGATTAAGAAATAAGGACAGGCATAGAAGAGAAAAATCATATATCAAGACCTGGGATTTAAAGCAGAAGAAGTGAGAAATACCAAATGCCTCTACTAGGCGGAGATCAGTCAGCACGAGTAAYCAGCCGAACCCCCAGGTCTTTCACCAACTACACGTACGCTCGTCGAGAATTTCTTTTGCTACACCTAACAATTTGGAGACTGATATTACTTGCTGGCGCCACAGATTGGGAGAGCATCCCGAATGCAGAATTATAAACTTCACGGATTTCCTCCTAGACACATGGCACTGGACAGTAACGTCCCCAGAAGCCTGCGCGAAGAAAGCGCTCAGGTTTATTCCCGTGACGTTAGCTCTAACAACGGCTTGCGATCACCGGACCGCGCATCTGCTTCTCCGGAGCTAGCACACAGCAGCACCGCAATGCRTAGCTCCAAAACAGAATTCACATTCAAACGGGTTTTTAACCAGTCCTCACTGCAGAAGCGTAATGCTGGTGAACACAAAACTTGGCCGAGCATTTTCATACTCTTCATATAACTGACCCGTGCAATCTCTTGACACCYGCGTACACCATTTAACTGGGGTACTCTTAATCGATCTTGAGGGAATAAGCTTTGAAAAACGGTTGCAGTTATATATGCGATTAGTCCAACAACAAAGGAATAGTTTCGTGGATACTTAGTTCATACTAAAGGATGAAAGTATTGCTTAATAAAAGAGCGAGGATCAAGGGAGCAGGCCTGAAAACAAGCACATTCCAGTACTGTCAATTCCCATCATTTTACTGGGTGGTCTTGGATGGGTCATCTAGGCTCGCTCTTTCCTGTGTAGATAAGGAAAACTGGGGAACAATGATACTTAACTGCTGTTTTAACTTTTAGATCTAAGATTAGGTTGTGCTTTGGTAGCAAATTGTTCCAAGGTGAGTTGCCAAAGAACCTGCTGAATTTAGTAACGTTGCATAGGTGTGCCAGAGGCCCTGTTTTCAATGCAGAAGTTGGTAAGGACAGATTCAAACCATAAGCACTGCAAAGCTACCAGAGATTTTGCTAATCAGAACAAAGTGCCTTTTTCCTGAGTTACCCAAAACACCACAAATTCAATTAAAAAAGTCGCAGTTTTCAACTGCAGGACAGTGGGCTCTTATCTTAGAGCTCTCTCCCAGAGAATCAAGAGGGAAGTCAGCCATACTCCATATATCCATGGGGGTTTTGTGGCATATACTTACAAAAAAAAAAAAAAAAGGAATTTAATAGGTTAAGTACAACAGATTGAGTATGGCTTTAAAAAAAATCCTTACGGAAGTCTAATATCCTGCAGATTCAGTTATTTACAGCCTCCCTTATTTCAAAAAGTGTTTAAAAAAAAAATCCCCACAAACCACAGCTCTTCCCCATGTTAGCTCTCACGCTTAATGGAAAATACTGAATCAAGAAACAACCCCGGCAACCGCTCCGTGGTAGCGCGACGGGCGCACGACCGGGAAACCCCCCGAGGAGCGGAGCGGGGCGAGCTCGCGGGCGGTGCGCGCTGCCCCGGGAGCAGCAACCCGCCGCCGCCGCCGCCGCCCTCGCACCGTTGCCTGTCAGTCAAGCGAGCACCAGGCCACGGGCAGCCCCGAAGAGCCGCGGTCCGTTTTTAGCCGTTGAAGAACAGCGGTGACATTTATGTGACCGCCCGACGGCTGCTGCCCACCAGCCGCTGGGTTTTCAAAAAGCATCCTCCAGCCGCACCAATGGCCGGTAAGGGCAATATCTCTTACGGCTGAAAAAAAAAAAAAAAGATATATATATATATATTTTAAATCCGTGCAAAAGTCATAAACAAAAGGAAAACCCCCTCCCAGCCGTACAATCCAGGATTCACTGCTGAATACAGGGCGCTGCTACAGGTTAGCAGGCAGGATGTGGTGGAGCCAGTGAGTTACCGTATCGCAAACTAACTTCCAACTAATCCCGTTTCAAATAATTAGGATTACCAGGCTAGTTCTCCTCTATATCAAACCCTAAAACAACTAAAAAGCGCAACAACAACAAAGAGACATCTCTAAAACATGCACCAAAACCACTCTCCAAATTAAGTAACTTCCCCGATTTCCTTAAAATAAAGGTCTTGGGAAAACTGCAACCACAATTACTAAGGAGCAATAGGAGTTGGAGGCTCGCCGCCACTTTCACTCAGCTATCTTGCTCAGTTCAGCCGAAAACAGCGCCAGAGCAGCACCTGCCTGCGCGGCCGCGGTGCGGGCAAGGCAGCGGGAGCGCTCGGCAGCACCGCCGCGCTCGGGGCTTCTCCTCCTTCCCCCCC
>NW_020447752.1:712295-718623 GCF_003343035.1 Apteryx rowi
GAGGGGTCCCCATCTTGTCCCCCCTCTGCCGCCTCCCCCAGCCCGCACTGAGGAGAGGGGTCCCCATCTTGTCCCTCCTCTGCTGCCTCCCCCAGCCCRCACTGAGGAGAGRGGTCCCCCATCTTGTCCCCACTCTGCTGCCTCCAGGAGCCTCAACCGAGGCCTGCCTCTGAGGTGCTGCTGATAAGCTAGCTTTTATCAGCAGTTGATAATTGATAAAGCTGATTATTAAGCAGAATGTTTCAACTGATATATACTGTCAATGTCAAAAGACTTAATTACCACCCAACATTGCTAAACCGTTTTTTTTTTTTTCTTTATTTTACAGAGGGGAAATGAGAGCCAAATTCCATAGCAAATATGTGGCACAATTATGAAGAGGATTTCTGAAAATTTGACATTTAATACTGTGCTTGTGCCCTGAAGAACTTGTGGATCTGGAGAGTTCTTAAGGGATGTGAAAGAAACCCGTTGCTAACAATTCCTAGTAAGAAAATTCAGAATTTTAACAATAGAAATAAGCAATCCTGGAGAAGTATAATTTTTACTATTTACAGGTACAGGGATGGTCACATACAAGCTGAATCACTGCAACACTAGTTGCATTAGAAATAATCAAAAATATTACTAATTGTCTGTTGCTTTGAAACTATCTTATTTATGAACAGGAAAAAAAATGTGGCACATAAGTCCTAAACATGTTTGCTGTGTTCCTCTCTTCATGCCTTTCTCTGATTTGCAAAGTTATTCACTTAGTTACACATATTCTAATGTAAAATTGAGGACAATCTATACTAACATAGGTCACTGTTACACTTTTTAGTTAATTGACACAGCATTCTTTAAAAAGGGATAGTTGAAGCATCCAAGAAATACTTTTAACGATTTGAAGTCTCCAGACATGTTTCCTGGAACTACAGTTTCTTACTGCAATAGAACTGAATGACCTTTGTCAGGAAATAAACTGAATCTTCATGTTAAAAACAACTCTTGGTGAGATTTTATCTGCAGGGGCATTAAAACACCTCTGGCAAGAGAATGAGTTTGACCTACCGACTTTTTCTGTAAAACCTTTGCTGTTGTGCAGATGACTCCATGGAATGCTTGCTATTGCCTTCTCTTTTAGGGATGACAATACTATTCCATAGGATCCATTTGAGTGAAAGGCCAGCATAAAATAGCATTAGAAAATTCTACTCTTTGCTCAAAATGTTTTAATTCTTAAAAAGAAAGAAAGAAAAAAAAAAGCAATCTTCCCAATCAGAATGCTTTTTCTGTTTCSCATTTATACTACAGGCTAAGTCTGAGCAGCAGATTGCAAAGCAATGAGTAACAACCATATTGTGATTTCATTACTGCATTTTACTTGGGAAAATGGTAACCATCAAAAAACAGCAATAAAAATTTCCCCCACATCTCAAGCAAAGGTTCCTTAAGACTGTTCCTCTGTCATTTAATTTCTGTGGAATCATACATTTTAAAATATTTTGCATTGCTGTTCATAGGCCATGCAAAATATGTTTTTGCATGTGTACGCAACAAGATTATTCACTGGTTCTTCTTGTCTTTGTGCACAATGATGGTTGAATGGTAAAATAACGTGTGAGTACCACTGCACAAATAATACCTAGTTCTTGTCCTGTTTCCTAAAATCGGATTTAATCTAAAAAAGAACATGCTTGTATTTATGATATTGGTGCAGAAGTGTAAGCTGTTGTAAAGGGAGACTCAATAGCATTAATTAAATAGCTATAGAAGTAGAATAGGGTATAATTATAAATTTTGAATTCATCATTACCACAGCTGCTGTTTATCTGATTTAGTACTCTGTAAGCTACAGAAAAACCTGAGAGAGAAATGTCTAACTAAGAAGGACTTCAGCTGTCTTTCTAAATAATTGTATTAAAAATAGACTGCTTGACGAGTTAGGTCTTGTTGGTAAAAAGATGGAGTGCCTGCTGTATTGCAGCACAAAGACCRCTTTCTTGATTGTGCTGCTTTTAGTATACATAGTATAACTAAACAAAATTAGAAGTTTAGTCAGAATGGAAGCTTTTCATATAGTAAATCCAGGTTACTTACTTCCCTTGTGATCTAAGAGTTACATAAAAATGCTTTGAACTCACTGTTTTTCCATTCTATCCATCACTCCTGTTTCTGTTCATCAGAAAGGGCTTTGGAAGATGTAACAATATTGCACGCTGATGAGTTGATATTGTTTAGTTCATATTTCATTCAAAGAAACATAGTATTGAAAGGGACCTACTGGATCAGACCCAGCCAGTAAATAAATCTCATACTGTCCCATCCACATTTCCAAACAAAAACCATGCTTAATTCCAAACTTATAAGCTCCATCATTGTAGCTTTAAAATAAGCATTATTTTCTTTCCTATCAAAAATAAAAAATCAGTTTGTTAAATAGAAAAAACATAAATTATTAGGGATCAAGCCTTCTTCTTCAACCAAAGTGTTAGCACTATAACAGTGTACCCATTTTTTTCTTTATGCTCCATCCAGTGATTTCTGAGCTGTAAAATACAAACTAAACAGGATACATTCTTCTATTTCCAAACCGAACTACTCATTATTGCACATACTTCTATACTGCCATTCTTGAGTTAGCTGAAAAAAAGAGTCAGCCATGCTTACTTAACTCTTAGAAAAGCTTCAGGGAGTTCTCCTGAAATGGTCCTGGAGGTTCAAGGTTGTGGTCTGATGTTACCTCCGACCAGTGCAATTACAGGAGACCACCAAAAGGGTGTAGTCCTGCACTCTTCCTTCATCTTCCCCCCACTCACTGTTCTGTRGACTACAGTGTTCAAATGGCTACAGAGCAAAGACCTCAGCGAGCTGACCCGATGAAAAATACTTTTTCTTGATGGATTAGCTTTCTGTTGGATTCGCTCGCTGAACTGACTTACCCTGTGGCTGCATGAGCACCAGACCTAATGCAAGAGGGAGGTGCGCACAAGAGAAAGGGAACCACCCCTTTCAGCAGCAGCCCACTATTACCCCTAATTACAGGTAATTTCAACCCATTCCCTGAATCATTTATGCATGAACACAATTGGAGCAGGTGGCAGAAGTCCAAGTTTCTTTCCAGAGAGCCCTGAGAGATCTGTACACTGTCACAAGGATACTCATGAAATTTTCTGCTATAAATGTACTTCTGTATTTTCTGTAGGAGAAATGAATAGGAAGTATAGGTGCTCTGAGTACCATATGACACTATTAATGTGATATGGTACTTAGCATGCAAAGGTGCTACCCTCTGCATAACAGTCTTTCTTTCTAAACCATATTGCTAGCTTCACATGCAAATGATCACTTCCATTTGTTCCTGTTATCGTACCAAAACCAAATCAGGTTACCACAAAATGGAAAGTATGGTAGTTCTGCATTAAAAACAATACACCAGGAGTAGCAACTGCAAGAAGCAAATAAAGAAAGGATTGTCAGCAGTCCAAAGCAGTGAGGAAGTTAAGGCAAGTATCTCTTCTAATCTCATCTAAGGTAAAACTGAAAGTTTAATTGATGGAATTTCTAGAGATTAAATATTTTGATCTGTCTTGTCTAGAAAATCATATAATCATTTTAAACTTATTTCATACAGCAATGAAGTGGTTAAATATCTAGCCTTACATCTTAACCCAAGGTAAGGTATGTAATGGTAGGTCTTACATGCTGAAAGATGTTTTTTAAAATGTTTAAAAGATTATTTCTGTCCATTCTATCCAATGGGAAATAAGTATGTCTGAAAGCTCAATAGGGACAAAATTAATCCATTTCTTCATACAGCCATCCCAAGCACAGAATTAGAGTTCTTACTTTATTGTGAGCTTTGCAATGTAAGTTTTATTAAATGACAGATCCTAGTTTCAAGCAGACAAGGTCAAGATTGAACACATTGTGAAACATGATTAGAACGTAAAAATTTAAGTTAAATTGACATCAAACAGAAGGTTTCTAGGTTTTTTGGGGGGAGGGGGAGAGGCAGTTCATCTGAACCCATTTCTCGAGAATCRTCCCTCCTTTTCACAATATTAATTGTTTTTCCCTTATTCTGGATTGGAAAGAAACCCTGACTTGCTGCAGTAATGGGCTCTGCTGTAGCAAGTGCTGCCTGACAGGATCAGCACCAGGCACTATCAGAACCCCCTGGTGGAAAATTGTGGAATGACCTGCTCAGAAGGGAAATGAGCCCTAACCCTCATCTGTTAGCAGTTAACCTGTGTCCTGAAGCACATGGGTTTAATATTGCTTCTAAATGTTTTTATCCTATCTAATGCAGCTGTGGATATTCTCATCATCTATATCATACCCGTTTTTTTAGTTAAGTTTGTGGCTTAGTTATTTTGTTATGAATTAATACACTAAGTGATTACAATATTATTTTAATGGTAGAATGAATTGTAGTTTAATAYAAATAATTTCTGTCTTAAAAGAAGATTAACAATGCATTTTCTATGTCTGGAGGTCTGTAGATTAAAACTGTGATATTTCTGAAACGTATTTACTTCCATACTTCAATAATGTGGTTTAGTATTTCCAGGTGTATGTGATTAATATAGTCCTTGGTGGGTTTGCTTGATATACCAAGAGTCTCAGATTGCTCATATCCAAAAAAAAGATTTAGAAAAATGAGCTGATTTTCTTTTATGTCTCTGTTCTGTCTTTTTCAGTGGACTTTTATAGAATGGATGGATGATGTGTTTTTGTCTGATGATTCTCTAGTAACATCAATTTAACTTATACAAATACTCTGTCCTCAATCCTACAGATGCACACATGCATTTAATTTTAAGATTGAGTAATCTTGGCTGAAAAGTCATCATATGCAGACATCTTTTGAGGATTATGGATTAATAATGCATTTGATATAATAGACATCTGGAATCCACACTTCAATGTATAACCTATACAACACTTCTATATGATAATAAAGTTAAATCATCTGCAAATAGGGAAACGTTAGAGAAAGATTACATGATTTTTCAAGATTCCRCAAACAGTTACTGGCAGATTCAGAAACAGAAGTCTACTACCTTAAATCCTAAGGTAGTATTCTATCTGCGAGACAAAATCTTCCTTTATCCATGTGTCATGGTTCATTAAAATATGGAGCTTTCTAAAGAGATGTCCAGAAAGGCCCATGAAGTTGAATTTGAATGTTTTATGTTTTGCATAATATTTAATATGTTGATATAGTACCTAGAATTTAATTGATTAGGTATACAAAAGGTAACTGGATTCTATATGAATTTGTTTCTGTTGGGTAAAAGCAGACAGGAACAGTAAAGAGAATTGCCCTATTTTAATAAAATGTTTAGTCTCCATTTAACTGATCTGAAAATTAAAGCCATAGAAACAGTTTGAAATTTGCTGCTGAGATTTGTAGTGGCTAGGCCCGTGGTTCTCAATCTTTGCTTGCCCACGAGCAACAACCATACTGAAGGTAGCAGCACAGTTACTCTCAGTGTCAATCTCAAAAATTGTATCTGCAAAAAGGAAAATAGAGGAGCGCTGTCAAAGCCATCTGCCCATGACCATGAGTTTAGATATGCTTTGATGTCCTCTTTTTTGGGGGGACGGGGGTTGGATGGTAAAGGATGTCACTCCAGAGCCATGCAACACTCTGGAACCTGAAGGCAGCTGTTCAAAACCTGCAGTCTGACCCTGCTGTTGCACTCAGATGGTCCCAATATTTGCTCAGTCTCAATCTGGACTAGATGTGAATTGGTGTTCTAGAAATGAAAGGCTCCGAGAATCTTAAGAGCCTGCAGCATATCCCAAACTGTAGATTTTCTACATCAATATCTCTATTATATAAATTCCTTTTTACTTGCAATCTCATCAGTCATCTGCGATTTCTGTCTGTTGTACGCACATATTATAAACCCAACTTTGTTTTCTTTAACACTGAATAATACATTATCTTTGTAGACATTAGGATCCATCCTTACAAAATAAATACAGACGCAGCTCTCATAACGCTTTACGCGTAAGCCCGTGGCACGCTGCCGCAGAGAGCTCCTTTGACTTTGGGAGGACTATCTTGCCAAACTTCTCGCCGCACGTGTAACAGGAGAAGACACAGAAATTAAGCCTATGCAAAACAGGGCGCTTAATTAAACGGAGCAGTAAGACTAAGTGTTACTAATTATTTTCCAACGTTGATTTGCAGCTGCTTATCCGAGGCACCCCTTCTTCTTCCACGGTCGCGGCTGGTTCCGTCGCGGGGGATTTCGAGCAAAAAACAGTAAGCGCACTTCCGAGCCCGCGCTGCGCGGGTGCCCCTCTGCTCTGCTCCGCGCCGCTCCGCTCG
>NW_020447752.1:719818-734859 GCF_003343035.1 Apteryx rowi
GGGGGGGGCGATGGAAAGCAAATAAATCGCGGCGTTACATAATGCGATCTGTTTTTAAATCGCGGCTTCCGGTGTGACTATGGAAACACTTGGATTATGTAAATACCGAAACCCGAATACCGAGCCTCCGATTTAATGATCTCTCCCCCCCCCCCCGGGGAATTAGCTGGTGTTCACGTGCAAAAATAATAAAAATGATCCGGTTGCTAACGAGCCGTGGCTGCCGTTCACGATTTTTACGGGATTGCAAAACGCATCAGTGCTGTAGCTTGTGAATTTTCAGCGACTTACGTGTGTCTCGTGTTTGCATTTAAATGCTTGCTCCCAAAAAATAGCACAAGTTTTAGTTTTTCTGCAGCCAAACACCTGTTATTCTTGTCTAGCTCAGTGCCACGAGATGGAAAAGGTTGTGCATGCAGCTGTGTTATGGCTTGTTTTGGTTAAGGTTTTGTTAATTTTGTGTCTTGCAAGCTTAATTATTTCTCCCAGATTATATTTATCAAATCATCCTGCACGATTCATGCACTTTGCTCCCCACCAACCCCATTTTCTGTACCATATATTTTTGTTTTCTAGCGATCTATTGGCAGAAGGAGATACGATGAGAACGAGGACCTCTCGGATGTGGAGGAAATTGTCAGCATCAGGAGTTTCAATTTGGAGGAGAAATTAAAGAGTAAAATGTATCACGGGGATTTCGTGCATGCCATGGACGGGAAAGGTAAATGCCGGGGTGGGAGCGCTGCTGGGAGGGGGCCGGATGCCCAGCCCGGGCTTGCTGCGGGGGGCCGCGCTCGTGGTGCCTCCACGTGTAGGGCTGCGCCTGGGTTCATATTTCGCGCCCGCATCCCCCTGCCCGGGGATCCGGTGACGAAGCCAGGCCGAGCAGCAGGGGAGGCTGGGGGACGGCTCCGGCACCGGGGCCCTGCAGCCGGCACCGCGGCGGCGGCGAGCACATGCCCGGGTGCCCGCGCGCCCCGCCGCTGTGCCCGCAGCCGCCTCGGCCCCGGCCCCGGCCCCGTGCCCGCAGCGGGCAGCCCGTGCTCCCGCGTGGTGCCTCGGGTGCAGCTCGGCGATGAATGGCGGTGCCTTGCGCTCCCTCCCCGGCGTGCTCCGCTATCGTGACCCCAGTGCACCACCGGGATATTCAGGAATTAGGCTCTTGCAAAGGAGGCAGAAACCCCAGCCCCCACTTAGCCGGAGGTGATTCCTGCTCCCCCTCCGCCCCCTATTGAATCCAGGACCCTTTTGCAAAGGATGCAATTGATGAGCCTGTTCTCCAGGGTCGGAGACTTTAAAGTCAATAACTTCTTTGTCTTTCTGTCCTATATTAAATTACGGCAGCCCCCTCCCCAAAGTCATTTGGTTTGCTTAGGTGACTTAAATTACCAAGCAGTAAGCAAAGCCAGACAGCCCAGCTCTGCGGCGTGTTTGCCTGGTAGGAAGGAAAATAGAAGAGGTTAGCCCGGGAATCCAAGGGACCAGGGTGGTTTTGCAAGTCACCTTTATTTACTGCAGCACTGTTGAAAAGGATCCTGAATCCCAGATGGCTATCGCCAAACCCCGGCCTCATGGAGGACCAGCTTTCTCAGGAAAGAGTACTTTTGGCTGTAATCCTCATGCAATGGCCATAACTATGGAACCACTAATCTAGTTTAGAATATTTCCTTTTTTTTTCCCCTAGGCTTAGTTTTGCATGGGTATTTTAAGCTTCTTTTAGAAAAGCTAATGTGGTGGAGAAATTAAATACCTATCTTATTTAGGAAGTTATTTGTTTAGGAGATAAGCTCAACCCTGACCCCTCTTCCTCCAAACAAAACACAAACACCTATTTTTTAGCTCTCAAATGTTAATTAATTTTCCAGAAAATGGTTGCATTCTACCCTCATCTTCTAAATACTCTAGGGTTGCCATTGCTACATGCTAACTATAGTACAATCCACAGTCTTCCTGGCTCAGCAGCTCTAAAATCTTTTGGTAGCTTTCTCCTTTCTGGGAACTTGGAAATAAATGAGTGTCTTTTGTTATTTTGTTGTGGTCTGTGTCTGCTTTGTTCAACCCCACAAGGGATTTAAATGCTTTGTTGGGCCATTATAAAGAAAGGGTCTGTCTTCTTATTTGCTCTGTTCTTATTTTTACTATTGGTTTATTTTTTCTATAAATCCAGGAGTTGAACTGAATCTAGGCAAAACAATGTCAGTGTTTAGGAAGAATAAAAAAGTCAGGTTATATGAACACATGGAATTGGTTTATTTATTTATTTATTTTTATTTTCCATGTCCTTGTTTTTATTTTTAATGATAACTCCTCTTTGATTTTTTGCCAGGAATGTGGGTTGGAGGTTTTCTTCAGAGATGCTGCAAAGCTGTGATGTGATTTTTGGCTTGAATGCAGTTTGTCATAGCTACTTGTTCTCTAGCTTGCTAGGCTGTGTATCTGCCTCTGCTTTTTCTACTGATGTTATTCTTGATGTTTGTTATCTCTTGACTCTCTGTCTTGGATGTGAGTGCCCTTAAAAAAAAAAAGTGTCTGTGGTTTATTTATTTGCTTAACTAAAGCCAGAACACTTTTAATATGAACACATGTGAGAAAGGAAGTTTTCTCTAACGCAGAAATACTTACTTGGTAACCTTAGTTAACTGGAGTATTAATTACAGAAACTTTATTGCTACTAATCTAAAATTAAGTGTATTTTTAATGTTTTAGTAAATTGATAATTACTGTTCTCTGTTTTGGTAAGTCTAGGGAGTAATATTATATCCATAGTAGTCATAATTAGTAACTGAATACGGTGAGGGAAAAGTTGTAAGGAGAGAGGGGAAAAATACATGCCTGGGCACAGGAGCTTAGCCTCTGTTTTTCCTATTTCTTCCAGTATGAGTTTTTATGGTAAGAACTACCACAGATACAAGTTTGAGTCTAGTGAGGTTCTTACAGTTTCCCAGGAAAGATGTACCTTGGTGACTGAATCTTGGAGAAGTTAAACTACTTGTGCGTGCATAAATACAATACATAAAGTGTATAGTTTATTTGTGAGTGTTGTATTTTAATCACTAAAGATTCAGTGTTTTCCATTTTAAGGTACTTAGATATTTGTAATGCACGGATACTCTACAAAATTGGTTCTCCTTTAAGAAAGGAGGAATAACAGAACCACAAAAACTCTATATGGCCACCGTAATATTTTGTTTTCTTTCTGTGGCAGAGTGCTCCAAATGGATTATGAGATTTTTGTAGGCCCCTCTCACCCAATTACTGCTTTGTAACTTTGCTCTAGTCCCAGAATCCCTGACATTGTATCAGACCATTGCATTTAGAAATGCACAGGAAAGGCCAATTGTGTGAAATCTTCAGAATGAAGCAACAAGGTGATTCTGGTCAGTGTTAAAATAGCAAACTTAATGCCTTTTTTTTTTTTTTTTTTTTTACTTGTGTGCTATATTGTGACTTGCACACAAAACTCTTACCTTTTCACCATTCTTCGTATGTGCCAGGAATTGTATAAGATTTCTATATATCAGCTCCTGCAGAGTTACACTTCTGATTAATTAAAAAAAGAATGTAATCCGTTGAAAGTAATGGGATCCCTCACATAAAAAAAAAAAAAGTGTTCTAAGAATCAGGGCATTGGGTTATATTCAAAAAATGCTCACAAGAAAGCTTTTTTTTTTCCTAGATAGAAATGTATAGCTTAACCTACACATTTGCCCAACAAATAGTAGCCTGCTTCACAGTGATGTAGTTAGCATTATCTTTTAACTGTTAATTTGGTATTTCATTACAACCTGGGTGTTTCAGCCCAGGCCTTAATTGACAAACTCTGACTGGATTCTGTTTTATGTGCATCAGTGAACAGGAAAAATAGAGAGCAGCTGGGAGAGTATTGTCTGTCAGTCAGTTTCCGGTCTGGACCTAAAATATGCATTCTCTTTATATTTTTGTTTAAGTGATAGCGAGAGTTCTTTGGTGAGAAGAGCAAAATGGAGAGCAGTTTGAGAAGATGTAACATGAGGTGCCAATGCCATTGTAATTGATTTTTTTTTATTCATTATTCAAACAGATTTTACTTTTGAGTATGTGCAAAGAGAAGCTCTCAGAGTTCCCCTTATCTTCAGAAATAAGGATGGACTGGGAATTAAGTAAGTTACAACCAAATCTTGATGATTAATAAATGCTTTTATAAAATAACCATTATGCTTTGCACTTGTATGTGGTACTTCTTTTGATGATCTCAAAATGTATTGCAATTAGTAAGACTGTCAGCACCCTTGTGAAGAGGAGTGATTATTTTCCATTTATAAACAAGCAGCTAATGAGGTCTGTAAAAGTTAAATGCATACAGTGTGGTTCTACGCAGTCAAAAATAAGTCAGTGATAAAAGTTTGGAACAAAATTCAAGGGTTCTTGCTTCCAATCCACACTGTAATGACAGAACAACCTCCCTTCAATTTTTGACTTCTTAATTGTTTTCTGCGTTACAGGTGCAATAGCTAGTGATGCCTGTCTTTTACCAAGTGTCTCTTCAGAAGGCTGTAGCTTTGTAAATATTTAATAATTTCTAGTTAAAATGTGGTATTATTAGAGTCTTTTTGAGGTCACATTTTGTTATATCCATTCATAAAGGATTTGGTATTTTAATAAACTGCTGTTTGAAAGTTGTATTGTTTTCTTGTCTAGATGTACAGATCCTGCAACAGTTTTTTCATAAAAGTTACAGTGTCTAAGAGAGAAAGATTTAAATTATATACTTGATCAGTCCCATAATCCATAGCTTGGATAAATGTCTTCTGATACTTCTGGGAAATTATGGCTGTGTGACTGCTAATATATGAAAGATGGAAAATGAATTTAGTGAAAGCAGAAAGTTCCTTTGGAAAATTTCAGCTGGAACCCTTAAAGTCAGTGAAGTAAGGAGTCCCCGTTAAGTAGTAATTGGCCATTAAAAATAAAAAAGTCAGCTCAATAGACTTTAATGAGAGAGAGAGAGAGGCGATAGGGTTTGGTTGTGGGGAGCGTAAGTGTTTTTCTGATTGAGAGAAAGAGAAAAGTAAAATGGAAGACTTATGCAGCCAGAGGTCTTTGGACAGGTGGTTTCTTGGGCTCCCTGATTCCATAGGCGTTTTATTTATGACACTTATCTTTAAAATTTCTTAACTCTGTATTTTATTTTTTTCTTTAGGACACAACTATGAAAACATTTTACTATAAGAGAAAATAGGCACTCAGTAGTGATTAGAGTAACGGTTATTTTGTCATGTTGTGTTGGGCTGGAATATTTTTTCTTAGGATATTAAAACCAGCTGCTTTTCCAATTAGTCCTGGATACATAGTCTTTTTTTTTGGTTAAAAAAAAAAAGAATGCAAACATTAAGATACCATCTTTTTTTATTTGTCTGTTCCAAGCCTTTCCTCAATTGTATCCTAATTTTCTGGAGAAAACATACGTGTTCTGTAATGTTATAGAAAGCAGGTAGAAAACATAGATATTAAATGAGAAAGGCTGGTCACTTCTTACTGTTTGCAAGCAGTTCTATGCTATTATCTAGTGTTGTAAAAAAAAAAAGACATTTTTCTGTTATATTATTTGAGAGAATGTGTGATCAGGTGAAAAGCATTGATCCTTAAAGCATGTGCAGAGAAGGGTTACAATAAGCATCTGTTTTGATATTCCTAAGCTGTACAATCTTCCATGTAACATTTATACGAAAATCTAAGAAACAGAGAAAACATTCTTGCATGTTCATAACTTAATTATGCTTCACCTGCAGAAGCCATCTCCTTAATCTTAGTTTATACATGACTAGAGTATCTTCTTGCTTGATAAATCATTTCTTGTTATCTTCTCAGCTGTTTCGTTAACGGTGTTACATACAATTTGTTCTACATTCACTGTTAACACTATTAGCCAACCTAGTTCCTAGCGAGCCAATTACGCTCCCTGTTGAGTGCTTGTCAGAATGTGCATTGACACTGTATGTGTATATGCAACCATCACCTGAAGCCGAATCACTTTTGCTTCAGCAGGAGCTTTGTCACGTACAGCAAATTTCTGCTCGCTAGTATGCTGTGCTGTAACCACTCATTCAACTGGGCATCCCAGCTCTTTGCTTCCTCTCAGCCTCCAGACCTCATGGAAGCCTTCCCTCCTAGGATGTTTTTTTCTGCTGCATTAGAACCTCTGTTTTTCTGACCCTCCCTTTGGCTTCTCTGCTCAGCTTGGCAGTGAGTTTTTTTTGCTGAATGTTGTTGCTACTCTCTTTATTCAGTATATTTCTTCAAGAGAGGCTCCTCTTAGAGGAGTAATCTGAAGGACATATCTACTGTGGAAAATCATAGCTGAGGCAGGTGCTCTCCCAGTATGCATTATTTTTAATCTGCTGCTTCCAAAGGTCAAGCAGTAAAAGCTTCAAGAACTTCTTCTGGAAGAAACCATTTGCTTTTGTCTGCAACTAGGGAGTTATTAGGAACCAGTGATAGTAGGACTTGTTCTGAAGGCAGGTCTGTGCAGTACACTGTCTCTGACACCTCACAGGTACGATTCACCTAAGCACTGATCTACCACATTGTGTGTCCTTGTTAATACCTGTGGCTGCTGGGGCTCTGTGGAGCTGAAGGACAAGCAAAAGAGACATTAGGCACCATCTGTGAGCCTTAGTTTTCCCATAGCATCAGATCAAGCATCTGTTSTTAAGTTTGAGTGAAGTGCAGGTGTTATTGCATGCGTCTTCTCTCTTGCTCGTAGTGCTGTCTGCATGTTGAGATTGGTTTGAGAAAGCTCGTGGACCTGAAAGTGAGCAAAATATGCACCTTCTCTAGCACCTACCATCAGTTCTAGCAGCCAGATCCTCCTCCTGTGTATGAGGAAGCTCACAAATTCCCCATCCTGAAAGAAGCAAGCTGGGGAAATATTTCAGCTCTTACTGTGCCAACGCTGCCTATCCAGCCAGTGCTCCATCACTGGGGAAGTCTGGAAGTGAGAGCTCATACCATGGACACAAATTTGGGCTTCAGATTCTCAGCCCCGAATGGCAGAGCTCTACCAGAGCCGGATAAAGAGTACCGCACCCCTGGTACCCCTGTATTCCCTAGAGCGGCCTGTAGCAGACAGTGGTGCCTCCAGAGCTCAGGCTGCCTTCTGCGTTGTTGATGTCAGACGGGTTCCTCCAGAAAGATTCCTTGTTTCCTAGTGTCTGTAACTGCAAGATGTAATATCTGTTTCTCTTGATAGCTAATTATTCAGGATTCTGTAATGAGGCAGTTTCACCTTAGCCATTTCAACGCTCAGATCTCAGCTCACACATCATCATTTGCTTCCCTGTTGTTTCTGCGCCTGAGATCTGGAGAGCTGCCACCTGGCACTCCCCTCCGCTTTCAGTTCGCTGTATGCTTTGGCTGAAGCTTCCTAGTGTGATAGTGACTTTCAGAGAGTCGTTTTTGGTCTTTCTTCATCTATGGGTTCAGAAACTCTCCTCCAGCTAGTGGTATTTTGTAAGGAGCGCCATCTGTTTTTTGCTTCATGTGTTGGCTTGTTTTTCTACAGGATGTGTTGTTTTTAGATGCATTCACAGGCAGCCTTCCTATTCTTCCTGGAAGTCACCAGTAATTGTTCTTAAGACCTTGAAGAAGCGAGGGCTTGGGCTGTGTACCTGTCCCTTCTGTGGCCGTGAGCAATGTATATAGACAGAACAGGTTGTAGATGTACTTCTGTATTTTGCTGAAGCAAAAAAATGACCTCGTCTCACATGCTTATTTGTATGTGCATATACAGTGTGAATGCACATATAGATGAGTATGTCTCAAAGAAGAGCATTGAAAATAAGGTACCTTTCTTTGTAAGCATTAACAAAGCTGTCAAATAAATAGTTTTAAAATATATATTGGAAGTGGAGAGGTAACAGAAAAGACTGAATGCAGCATGATTTTTGGTTCTCAGAGTTTTGCAGAGTTGGCAGTAACATAATACATCTTTTGAATTCTGATCTGGATTGTGAAGAGGTAGAAGGGGAGTAAATACTAATCCACAGTAACAGTTTTGGAGTCATTTTCCTGACTCTTTGTCACACTCAAATGCTTTGCAAAGTGAAGGAGAATATATGTTTCAATTTGCTGTGATGAGCTTAAAATAGTCTCATAAACCAGGCTTCACTAGCCAGCTTTTTTGTTTGCTGCCAGCTGCTGGTATCCTTCTAATACTATTCTGACATCTTCCCTCTTTTCTAGCGCTGTTTCCTTCTCTCCCTTTTGTGAACATTCTACAGCTCGTGTGCAACTTCTTCCAGTAGGTGGGATTCACTGCCAAAAAAGAAGAGAGTAAAAACACTGAAGCTTTTTTAGGAGGATATTTTTGATGAATGGTATGCCAGCAAAAGTGGGAGCAAATTATTTCTGATACATGATCTTTAGATGGTTCCTGCATGGGATCAGTGGAATTCTTCATTTCACAGTTAGTTGGGCGAATTGTTCTGATATTTCCATTCTCTTCTGAATCACTGAATAATGGCTGCTCTGATGGGTTAAAATACTAGAATTTGTAGATCAGTAATCTTACAGGGAATTCCACGTTTTAATCTTTTTTTTATTTGAATGAGCATAAATTGTTGGTTTGAAATGATGTTGTAAAGGAATTGTACATTCTTGGGAGTAGATGCCTCTAGAGTAAGAGGATGTTGGAAATACATTTTATACACATTTTAAATGACAGAAGTGAAATGCATGGGCAAACTTTCATATTTGGCATGCTGCAAAATAACATGATTTAATTTTATTCATATTTGCACTTCTTACATGTATCTATCAAGAATAACTGGCATGTAATACACAGGTTTTGTGGGTGTGTATTGTACTGCAGCAAAATCAAAATAGTATGCATTGACGCCTGCCTGGGGTATTAACCTGTTAACCAATTAACTGATCTGAAACCGTCAGAACCATTAGTCTCATCCTGACATTTACTACTCGAATAGTGAGTATCATAGTCTGCCATCTTCCACCACTGGAAGGAGATTGGCCAGTCTGCCTTTGGATTTGAGTCGTTTGCTGATGAGATTCTGCAGCCTTACTTTCCACTTCAGGCTCCGGAGGAAATTATGCTTTAGTGAGCGTAATCTCTTCTTTCCTGAGTCTTTTCTAGCAATACTGTCTCTTGTCCAGAGAAGGCTGTGTTTATCATCGTTTGATAGATTGGGTCATTCCTATATGTGAGGTGACAAGCACTTTGAGATGCTCTGATCTGTAAAATATATGACATGCAATATAAGATGATTTTCAGACTTCCAACTTTTTGAATAACTGATGATATGTGCTTCCACTTCTGTTTGCCATTAAGCAGTCAGCTTGCATGTCTGTGGCTGGCAGATGTACAAGGCGTAGCTGAACAGTTTGGTTACTGTGACTGGAGGTAGTGCAGAATGGCAAGAAATGAGATGGCTGAGGAAAAATAAGGAATCTTTGAAAGTTGCTTTCGTGTATGTTTCTGACCACAGTGAGCTGTTCCTTGTATGGTTAGAAGCAGAAAGGTCAACTCGTGATCTCTTAACAGAGGAGAATCTGTTTTCCTCAGAGGGTTGTTTGGCTGTTCCCATGACTGTAACTTGGAGAGTGCGTGCTGTTTGGAAAGATGTGGTCTCTATTGTCTGAGCAGCAGTCCTCTTGCATTGTGTTGTGGTTAGTCAGATATGTGCGCTCCCCAGCGCTCATCCTAGTTAGGACTTGAATAAGAGACTGTTCCAGAGAATCCGTGAACTCTTCCTAAACTCCAAGTTTGCATTAGTGCACGCTGAGGGGTTGCATTTCTTTTCTGTTTGAGGCAACACGATTTGTCTGTAGCAGCATGCTGAAACTCTGCTCAGATGCAGTCAGTAGAAACCTCAGGGACTTCTCTGTGCAAGTGGAGAGAGGGGTAATTCTGTTGCTGGACCTCAAGGCTGTGATTTCTCCCACGGTTTGGTAGGTACGACAGTTGTTGCTGGCTGCTTTGGTGGATCGTTGACTGTATTGCGGTGTTCTACCCCCAGGATGGTCATAGTTTGGTATAAAGTCAAGTGACCCCACTGTGTTGTTCTTCACCTATTTTTTATGATACATAAAATCTTTGGAAGCATATTAGAAGTTTTTTCATGCAAAGTGCATTTACCTGAAAATCATGTTACATTGAACAAAAATCTCAGCTCAGTTCTTCTGCATTGTTGGTGTTTCAGATTTATATCTAGCCCTTATAGCTATAGGGCTGATGACGTTCAAAGAAACATTTTTTTTTGCCATCATAGAGCTGTAGCAAATCAGCCCTAACTGTACAAGTACAGCAGTTAGATTGGGTGGGGCTGGAGATAAAGAGATACAGTAATTTATGGACTCTCAGCAGTCCGCAGAATGGGTTTTAATTAAACCTGGCCCTCCCAAGGTAACCCAACTACAAAATGGGTTCTTGTACTTGAAACATGCTGTGTTCAAGCCTGAAATTCTTCCCTTAGTGTACTCTTTCTCTAATGTTTGATATATTCTGGGGTTGCAGAGAAATAAAAAACTGTGATGTGCCAGGTGTGCTCTCCAAAGAGCCTGACATATAATTTTATTGTTAAGGAGGATTATATTCTTTCAGTTTGAGTAATGTTTATTGCCAGCTGCTGCTGGAGTTCTCAGAATGACTGGATTTGCTTATATGCTTCTGGGTTGGGGTTGTTGTCTACTCTTTTTTTTTTTTTTTTGATTTATACAGATGTGAAAAAGTGCCCATCTAATTGTTACATGTGGCTGGACATAAAATACGGGCAAGCTTTTTTATTTGAAGATGAGCCTTGCACATTCTTGTTGCCCCCAAGTAGTTCCTTCTTTCCCTACTTCTGACTCTCTAGTGCTTGGATAAAAAGATGAGCTCTGAATGAACCCTGAAGGTCACTAGATTCAGGCTGTTTCATTCCAGCGCGGGAGTGAATTCCAAAGCTCTGGGGCCCTCGCAGCTAAATGCAAAGATGTTAGGGTTGGCGGAGACCTAACAAAAGATATTGTCCAGCCTCTGCATCCCACCAGGGGAAGGTGATAAGGATAAAAGTAAACGGACAAACAAAATTTGGCAAATAGTTCTCAAGATTTGTGCATGACACTAAATGGATTTTTTATCTTTACTTTTCTGTGTTTTCTTAATAGTAAAAACTATTGCTCTAAAAAATGGCCTATGAGCTGAATAGTTCTGATTTTCTAACTGAGTTGTGTTAAAAGTTCTTTMTGAGCAGAAGCAAGTTGTTTATCTTCAACCCACGGCAGTACAAGGGGGACAGAACCACCTAGCTAGCGGTTCCCCCAGAGCTGTTCTTGATTACGATTCTGTAGTTAATTTTCATGCAATGCCCTGAAGATAGCATGAAGTATCACTAAGATGAAGTGAATCAACTTAAGCACTCCTCTCCTGCTTTTGTTTTAATTTTCTGTCAAGTCTGTATGTTGCGGAATTTTTACTCTTTCCTGACACTTAAATTTCACACACTTGATATACTAGGCTATTATCTAATTACATTAAAACCTAAAATATTGTCTGTGTTAGAAGTGATGTTATGAATACATTGGCATCAGTGAACCAGTTATGCTGCCATTTGATTTAGCTCTAAGTTAGCCCTAACTGAATTAAATTGAATGAGAATTTCCCTACCCACTAAATACAGCCAGGTTGTTTTCCGCTAGGGGACGTTGTTTGATATAGTGTTTAAAACAAAGGGACTTTAATTCATAATTTTCAGTATTTTATTTCCAAGCTGTGAATCCAACATATGATGATGTGACTTTGAACAAATGGGTTTACGTTTCTATGCCTCAGTTTGTATCCAGTGGCAAAATGATAATTTTTACCTCAGGGAATATGTGAGAAGCAAGACCATTTGCAAAGCACTTGGAGTCGCTTAGCAGGAATGTGCAATAAAGATTTGGGATTTTTTTGAAATCACCCCCAACCCCTTCCTTTCCCTCCCACTCCAATGCACGTAGAAAACTGTTGCTAGAGAGTGCTTGAAAAAACACCTCTTCTCCTCCTCCATTATGAGTAGAGGAACTTTTGTACACTTGCCAATCCAAAGATGTTATGTATGTCATTAAAAATTATACTGTCCACACTTCACTGAGGCCTTACTTGATTCCACCTACTGCATTATGGACAAAGAGCACTATACATTTATTTCTCTTTTATTATGGTAACCAAAGTGTACCCATACTTATCTTGACAGTATTTAACATTGCTTTCTTTGCTAATTATAGAATGCCTGACCCGGATTTCACCGTCAGAGATGTGAAGCTATTAGTGGGTAAGTTATTTTGAATGCACTGGATTAACTCTATACAGAACAGAATTGCTTTGAAATACTTGCCCAGTTGTGTTTGTAGACATTTGTGATAACTCTCAGAATCTGAGTGAAGGCACGGAGAAGCAATTTGTAAATTAAAAAGGCTGGGAGAACCCTAATTAGTAGTTGTGCTGACCAGACTGTGATCTCATGCTGGATAATTGGCCATTTGAAGTAGAGTGAATGCTTTTGCTCTTAACAGGTGTCCTACATACACTTTTGTGATCTTGGAAAGCGGCCGTTTTATTGATTGAGTTCCTACGGGTTTTATCTCTTGTAGAGCATCTGTTTGTAAAGGTATGATTGGAGCCATATCACCTTTTGCCTGTGCTCTCCTCGCAGTTTTTATCAGTGTCAGGCCAGGTCAGTGCTTTGAGGAAAGGTTGCCAAGAGAGACTGAACACAAAGCTTTGCAAACTGCCTTTAGTGCTTTGATAGGAGGCACTTTGTCCTGAGTCAGTGTTGAATGAGTGCCTTCTCCTTGTTTTTAGAGGTGCTATCTTTTTGATAAGACATGAAACAAATAAATGGTGTCTGTAATTATCAAATATTTCATAGCAATTTTTGTAAAAGAGAAGAATTTAACTCTATGAAATAGCTATGTTTTGCATACTGAATATTTCTCTGAAATCTTCTTTTACTTAAGATGGATGTGTTATTTGTCATTTGTCTGAAATTGTTACTGAATAAGTGCTAGCATACTTGGTTAAGTAGTAGCTGTGGAGCTAGTTTTGGTGGCTAGTTTTGTTAGCTGCAGTACTTCTCAGGTTTAGCTGCATTCTTGATATTTAGAATTTATTAGTATTATTTACTGGTAGAGTGGCAAGACGTAATCTTTTAAATTAGTCCAATTGCTGCGTTCTGAAAGAAGAATTTTTGCAAAATTATTCTTGACTTTAATAATCCATAGGAATATCAAGTCTGAAAAAGATCTGGTTAAGCAAAATGAGGGGGAGGAACTTGTGCCTCCGTTCTGTTCAGTCAGGGGTTATCTGTGAAGGAGGGGTTATCTCTGATAATCCCTCCTTCATAAACAAAGCTGGGCAATGTTGCTTAATTTGTGATTATTTATAAATTTGGAAAAAAACCTCTTTGGTAGAACACGTTAGAGAAGTGGTGTGGGAAGTGTTGTTTGGTAGCATTTTTGTTGGTCAATCTGTAGTTAAAATAGGAAATCATGCAAGGGTATTTGGAAGTCCTTCTAAATTTTATGGATTTCCTAAATACTTGCATGTGCATGTTTGTAAATACTGAATCCATCTTCTTTTGCTGTGGAGAAGCCTAATGCATATGCCTTTCAATTATCTGGACGCTGCTTGCAATTTTCTGTGAATTTGTTCCGTAGCTGATAAACTGCCATTTCTGTTTCTGCAACTGCTGAAGTTGAAGATCTGACTTTGAGATGTTTTGGAACAGTGTAGCGTTGCATAACAACATTGTTTTTCCTGTATAACAGTCAAAGTGTGGGAGTTGCGTTTCCTCAAGATTGATGTTCCTGGAAATATTAGGGGGTGGAGATTCTTATGTACATGGCCAGCAAAGCAGGAGGATATTTATAAATAAAATTAGATTTATAAAACAATGGAGTAGAAATAACAATCATAATTAACTTTGAGATTAACTTCAATGCAAAAAAGTGAGCAGTTTCTCACAGCTGGTTCAGCAATCCGTGTACATGCGCTAGGCCAGATACGGCACGTCTTACATTGTTCTTTTTATTGTGTTTGGCAATCTCCCTTTAGAATCATTGTACTGAACCTATAATTTGGTTAGGAACGCTGTCACCTGCTGTCTTTTTTTTAAATGCAATTGATGACTTCTGGCATCACAGGTGGAAAATTTGATTAAAAACAAATCTAAAATATTTGGGCAATTGCCGGTAAGTTACATCTGAAAATTCACCATTCTTATGGAATATAATCTATCACTGTGGAATTTGTGCCTTATGTAACAGTCACATTCAGACTTAAAGCATATGCGTGCAATTCCCATGTCTATGCCTAATTTCTAAATCATGTAGTCATGAGCTCAGGAAACATACTGGAAGCAAGTTTCATATTAGATATCAATGCTGATAATTTTTCCTAATCTTTGCTTAATATATGTATTCTCTTGCATTTTAATGTTCAAATAAAGCCGATGAAAACTCTGTTTTATTAATATCTCCTGTGATTGTGCCAGCATTTTTTTTGGCAGACTTCTCAGATCTCACATGAACCTACAGGTAACTACATTTCTGAAATGCAGTGTTTTCAAAACTTATTCGATGTGTTGTTGAAATTGGAAGGGGAAAGATGTTTTGCAAATGAGAAATGGAATGATCATAACTCTCTGCATTTGAATATGTGTGGGATTCAGTAGGCAGAGAATATGGTTTGAAAAATGTTGCGTTCTGTGTAAAGTTGTTGTTTTTTTAAGTGCCCATTATTATAGTGTGCAGGTTCTATTTAAACCTGTTATTTGTTCTCTTTTCTTCTTAGAATCAGGGAAAACACATTTGTTATCGAATGTTTTAAAGAGATAGTGCTGTTTTTTTCAAAGTATGTAAACTCCATACATTTTGGAGGAAGTTACTGAACCTTTGGTCTGAGATTATTCTGAAATCTTACCTTCTATTTATAACATAATCGTTAAATCATCTTCAGACTAGGGCAGCTATAAGTCACAAGGAAATAATGACATTTGGTTGCCTTTTTTTTTTTTTTTTTTAATTTC
>NW_020447752.1:735024-781703 GCF_003343035.1 Apteryx rowi
AAAAAAAAGCAGATACCAGCTGTAATTTAGTCTGGTAATGTTTATGATTTATTTAGGATCGCACATTAACATGCATGAATGTTCATCTGTGTGTAATACATATGAATGAAACACTCTTCCAGTACAGTAGTTTTACTTTAATGAACAAACACTTTAAACTGCACAGTTGGAATAATGGTTATAACTAGACATTTGACTCCCACCTCCATAAGAAAGATATCCTGGATACTCTTTAAACCTGAAACAGTGGATTAATTTCAACAGTTGGAATTTGTCTGATCTCTGAAATGGCCACGAGCCAAGAATACAAATAGAGAAGCGGAGAGGAATTATTGGCCTACTTAGGAACTTGAGGCAACTCTTGAAAGAGGAAAAATTCTGTTGTAATCTAATAACTATTAGGCTTTATAATTTCATTCTCTAATGTGGATTTGAATATTGATTTTGAAAGACAGAATGTCATTGTCGTCTCATCATAAACTGATTTAAAATTTGGCAAAGAGAGTCATCGGCCCTCTTACATCTCCTTTAAACATTTGTACTAAAAGTTTAATGAGTGTTATTTCTGCAGCCTCCACATTCTTCACTCTTGGCATGCCATACTAGTACCTTGTTGGTTTTAGTATATGCGTAGTAGCTATTTAAAAAATAAGCGCACTGCAGTAGCGAGTAGGTATTGGGTCTTTTTTTTGTTCCAAAACTTCTTGTACATTTGCAATTGTTGCCTTAAGATCTGCATAGTATTTTGGTTTACTTGTCTTTGTACCTTTGAGGCTTTGTGCCTTTTTTTCCTAATATGTGTTCTCCTGCTCGCTTGTTTTAAAGGCCGTGGGCTCTGAGCTCATGAGGAGTGCAGAGAACTTATCCCCGTTGTCCATTTCTTCTTCKCTGTAACCATAATCAGTCTCAGCCAGTGAACAGACATTGTGTCTCAAGGGTGCTCCCAGCCAGCGTTACTGAGACACTCAGACTCTTTCCCTGGCTGCTAGTCATGTAAATGTACGTCACAAAGCTCTCTATTAATTCCCCACCAGTGTCTTTACAAAGAAGAAGTGCTCAGGTTAGCTGAAGAACTGATTATGGGGAGTATCAGGTATGTAAGGTGGCAAGTGTTGGGTAGCACAATAAGTATTACTAATTTTTCCTCAGAGCGTGTGATTCTGAATGACTTATTGCTCATGTAGTGCAAATGCCCAAAGAGGCAGCTATGCAGTATAACTGATGTTTTCTGGGCCTCTGTTGTGTCGGCTCTTCCACGCTGATGCTTTTGGGCTCACAGCATGGAGAGGAGTCATAGATGGACAGAAAAGGAAAAGCTTATGTTCCTGGGTGTGTGTGCTTGAATCTCCAAACACACCTGCTTGAATGCTTTATGCCAATTACACTAAAGAACAAAAGAAGTATACTTGCCAAGATTAACCTAAGATTGAGCAAGTGGTGAAAGGTAACTGCCTTGCTCAGCAAGCTGTTCGAAGCCAGGGCTTCTGGGGCAGCCACTGACCACCTCTAGCCTTTGCTGCTCCTGAATTCAAGAACTGAATGCAAGTCATGTGCTTTAGTCTTTGATGTGAGAAAACCAAAGCATTCTATTGTTTTGTTTTGATTGTTTTTTTTATATCATTCTTCGTGTACATCATATAATCTGAAAAATGGAGCACTGAGTAGCTTTGGAACCTATGAGCCAAGTAAAGGAGAAAAAAGAGGAAACATGCGTGAATGTATGCATCAGTACAAGCTCCCTTTCTCTTTCTTTGATGACTTCTTTTTAGTGGTTTCCATGGGTCAGCATTGATTGAGTTTAAAAGAGTTTCTGCTTTTCTCTGGCATCTGCAGCGTCTCACCCTTTGACTTGTAATTGATGTCTGCCCTGCCTTTATCTCCCTGGGTTGTCACAGTACGGTCAGGAAATCTCTGGATAGGTGTGGAGTCCCTGCACAAGTGTGGTGTTGTTTTCTAAGCAATAAAGGCTAGTCTGGATGGATGTATTTGCTTTAATTTTTTATTTTTTTAACTGACCCCTTTTCAGTGTGCATGCCACAGGCTTGCTGTTTATCACCGTTGGATCCCAGCTTTTACACTCATACGGTGCCTAAATAAACCTAAGTGCTCCTGCTGAGTTCTGCAACGTACATCAGCTCACCTCTCTACAGGCTGAGGAGGTCCAGGCTTAGATGCAGCTTTGTGTGCCATAGTGTGTATACCCCCGCAAAGTCAAGCTTGCAAAGACAGGCTAGTGGCGAAAGAAGTGATTTCAAAACATGTCGAGTATTTTAAGAAAGAAAAGAGACTTTCAGTTATTGTGATCCCTGTGCTGAAGAGGTTAAAGTTGTGACCACAGCGGTCACTTCTGTAGGAACAGCAGCATTGTTGTATAGAATTCACCATGCACAGCCGGGCATTGTATCAGTGGGAACAGTGCAAGTACAGGACTTATACTATTCATGGGGTGGTCTAACAACTGACATAAACTCACTGATTGATTTTGTTTCTTCTTTAACTCACTCACTAAGGGTTTATTAACAAGATTAAAAATAAGTATAGAAACAGGGAAAAATGTATCATCAATGACATATTTTTCAATTAAAATCTAATGTTGTAGAACAGGCCTTAATCCTTAAGCAGGTTGAAAATGTTTGGTTCACTTCATTTAGTTGCTGTGTTCTTTTCACTAACTGTGCTGAAAGGCTCTGTTGCTTTTGACTTGAATAAAGATCTAAGTGAAGTTGAAAGCAACAAAGCTTTTAAATGTGATAAGATTTGTGCATTGAGATATGGCATTAAAAAGTAGACAGGACAAAGCTTTGAAAACTATTGCAAAGAACAGTCTTCTCCTGGCCCCAGGAGATGATGGACAAGATGGGACCTAATAGATCATTTCAATATTTGATTTCTGTGATTCTGTCAAGTCTTTAAAGACCTGGCTGCAGCCTTTGATCTCCAAGACAAAGGGTGAAAGCAAAACCAAACCTCTATGCATCTCTTTGCTTTCTTTGCTGGGAGCAGCTGAAGAGACACCTGATTATCGCTGTGTTTTGCCCTTCTCATTTGGCATCTGAAACACCAAAAAACCAGGAGCTGAGCCAAAAATTTCAGTTGCAAATTGAGTGTTTAAAGAAATATGTGTGAAGGTCTCTGCCTCAACAGTGAGTTTATAATCATGGTGTCAGTGGAGAAAGATAATAGAATGAATTACATCATTAAATCCCAAACATTTGCAAYGGAAAAGCCCTTTAAATAGAGGGGTTTGGCCTTGCAAATTCGGGTCAGACTTCCCTTGTGCCTGCTGACAAGTATCTGTTCTGTGAGAGATGCTATGTTCTGTCATACATCTACGAATAAATCTTTCATTCACTAACTGGACAAGAAGTTAAGGACCTCGTCTTACTTTGTTGAAGTGAGTGAGGTTTTTTTGGCTGCAATGGAAGAAGAATTAGGCCTGCAGAGGAGTATTGCATTGGCCATTGATGTTTGTTCACAGGGGAGGCCGAAGCGAGCTTTCTGCAGCGTGGTGTCGGAACAGCGTTGTGAGTGGTTTGTGCGAGTCCGTAGTGTAGTGGTGCACAGTAAACAGCACTGCCTCCTCTTCCTGGGTGGACACCGTGGGCCGGGGGATGTGAAATGACCTGCCCGGATACAAATTCGCTGCAGCACTGAAAATAGGAGTTGGGAGTCTCTGCGGTCTTCCTGTAAACTATAAGTGATGTACTGAATGTTTGCTGCTAGATCTGAATGTGGCACACATGGGACAAGTTGTGGCCTCTTTGTGCAGAAGACTGAGATGGGATGGCATGTGTTCCACTGCTAGTTAATCTAAGTAGGCTGATTTAAATAATTTAAATTCTGTGTAGTTGGGACAGAAAGGATTACAGTCCCTCTGTATATGGTAAGTGTCGAGAATATGTAGCAGCCATAAGCTATGGTAGGGTCTATATCTTTCATCTAGCCTTTTTTTTTTCTATTAAATATGTATGCTGCTGTAGTCCCCAGGAGCTCCAGCTAAGATGAGAACATATGGTTTCTTACACAAAGACTACAACTCACCTAATCCATACAGTCATACTGTTGGATATAGGTGATAATGAAAGGGGAATGAAGAGAGATGCAAAGAGTGTATGCACACATTTTAGGTAAATGATTCTTCTGGATTTATCAAATGTGTGAGGTTTATATATAAAAAGCTATATGTATATTTCATATATATAGTATATATATGTTTATACATACACACACACACACTCGTAATATTCAGTGCTCAGTCAAGAGTCATAAGTAGTATCTCCACAGAAGGGAAACTTGTGGTGCTGACTGCAGGTCAGGTGGATCAAGGCAAGAGGAGAGAGCAGAGACAACGGTAAGAAAAAAGAATGTATCACAATTCTTTTTCATGCATTAGCACAATAGTTTCCAAGCTGGCTGTGCAAATGTGTTCAGCTTTTTGTTAGTAGCTAATCAAGAAAGCTGAAAGCAACCCAGATAGCTCTCTGTGTGTAACTGCTTCCTAATGATTTTTGGTTCATTCCTCCTGCGTGTTTGCTCCCCCTCTCCAGTTGATCTTGTCTGAAAATTGTATCATGGTTGAATTCACATCAAACTACAAAGCACGTTGAGAGGCTCGTAGTGTGGTCTGCAGGCAAGTAGGGGAAATTTTGTCTTCATCAATGTACAGTTCCCCATCCTCTGAGAGAAAATTAGCTGTGCAGATACAAAAGAGGGACAAAGCAACCACACACTGCCGTGCAGAATACTTTCCATCATTTCTGCTGAATAGGAACCTAGTGTTGCTTTTTCTATAGAGCAACGCTCCATTTGTTTCAAGGAAGTTGTGAAATTGGAGACCGAGAGAAGGAGTTAGGAGGGAGGCTCATTAGGGAAACTTTGTTGTAAGGAGTGGTTCCCAAAATTAAACAGACTGCTCAAAGGAAGTGCAAAAGTCTGCCCTCAGACATACATCTAAGTCTTGATTAAGATGTATGGTTCTCCCCCTGTGTGAGGATTTGCTCTGTGAATGGGAGTGCCACATTTGGAAGAACAGAAGACCTGAGTCAGGAGTCATTAGCTGCTGTGTCTGCAGGAGTCTTGTGTGGAGGGATAAGAAAGAAGCAGTGAGATCTTGCTCTATGCCTAGTGCCCAAATAATTTATTCTTCAAAACACAGTGGACCAGACCCTTCCATGGTAAAAGAGTCAGGACTGATCTTGTGGGATGTACTTGTGTGAAATATTCCGTTCGTTGTAAGATTTCTCCTCTCCTTGCTCATGTTAATGGTGGCCCGTGGTGTGAACTGCATTTGGCTTGCTCTCTGGCTTCTGCTTTTTTTCATTTTTATGTATTAGCACAGTTCTGCAGTGTCCAGTTTGCAAGCTCTGAGTGGGACTGTTAACCAAAATGGATTTAATGAAAACAGCTTCACTCTTCTCATGGTTTGAAAGCCAGCTCCTACGTAGTTTTATAAAAACCAAGTTGTCGACTTGTTCTTAAGCCTATGTGGATTCAGACTGAGGGTACCCCGATTTTCAGATCCTGCAAGTCATGCCCTAAACTGGTCAGGTGACTCCAATCCACGAGAGAGAGAGAGAACATCTCTCGGAAAGCCGTGAGGAGRAGGGATCCAGGAGAGGACAACAGCTCCGCTGCAGGGTGCAGCTGAGCTTGGATGCTCCTCGCAGGTGACTGTAAAGTAACCGCATGTCAGTGCTACTCCCATTGGTCTGGGAATCCCAAACCAGAACCTTTAAGGGGGCTGAGTTATATACCTGCCTCTATACCTTTTCGGGGGGAAACAGAAACTCAGGAAGTAGCGTAGGTCGAGGCCGGTGACTTGCCTCAGATGTTATAAGGCCATTTGCAGTATCACAGTAACATTTGTTTGAGATCCAGTCTTTATGAAAACAAACAGTTCCTCCAACATAGAGTTTCATGGATAAAGCTTGTATTAAATCTCCAACTATTTTTCAAAACACTTTGTTTTTAAAAATTAAAGTTCAAAATGTTCTTGCAGCCATGCTATTGGGATGGCCAACATGCTTTGTGCTCTGGCGCTTTTCTGTAATTGGGAAACCGCTAAGTCAGACCTCAACCAAAATCAGCAAATAATTGCTACCGCTGAAGAGGGTAACTTCCAAGTGCCTCTAAGCTAGGATGGAGTCAAACCAATGGTCTATCAACCGAGGGGTTATATCGTACTCTCAGTGTAAGCCAGCCAGCCTTCCAGCTATTGCGTTTCTATTTAAATGTGAGCACTACAAAGAGGAAACATCTGGACAATAAAAAAATAAAAAGTGCTGTTTTATTGAAGAGATTTGTTCCAATTCTGTCTAGCAGGGTTTCTCTGTGCCAAGTACAGCAYTGAAGGAACATTGGCTCATCCTTCAGTCTTTGTCTCTTTGCTTTCTTTTCCCTGGAGCGACCTCTCCTGTTTTCTTTGTACCTGTCTGTCTTTGACGAGACCACTGTACTGTACATACCTCATTTTACTCCCTAATCTCCTAATAGCTTGTGAAGAAGTAGAGATAAATCATTCCAGACTAGAGCACTTGCTATTATGATATTCTTACAAACTATGATCCAATAATGATAGGGAGATCAACATACTTATTTGTTAGCAGTACCAATAGGACTTGACAGGTGGGTTTTTTGTTTGTTTTTTTTCATGGAATCTATTAGTTCTTTGTGGTAGGTAGTTACATGCAGACACATATGCTGATCAGACCAAGTAATGTGATTTCTGAGCTGTTTCTCACTGTGATCCCTGTGTGCTCAGGCCTAGGAAGAATTACAGCTGCTGATAACTTGATGCAACTGGCAAAACTGTGGAACTGTGCTGTGTTTTCTCATGGGCAGAATTAAAATTAGAAACTAGACTTAGGAGTTTCTGAATGGATTTTTTCAAGTGAAGGTTACCTTAGTGATTTTCCTAGGATCTGAGGACTCTACCTGATCTGTCAAAAATTGAAGCAGTTTGTAGCTGTTCTTAAGCAACCCACCCTTTGGGACTCTCCTGATTTCATAGGCATGCACTGATATTAAGGTGGAACAGTGCATGTTGAAAGTCAGAATCTCTCTGTATTAAAGTGATAAATTGCAGAACTTCAGAGGACATTGCTTCATTTGACACCCACTGGTTTTGTGCCTCTTAAATAGCATATTGTTTAGGGAAAAGAGGAAAAGCTCCAGTTTGTAGTATTTGGAGGGGATGCTGAGGCTGTGGTTCAGTGTTGCCATGCGGTGTTCCCACCGCGGTGCCAGCTCTGGTGCTGTCGTGCCCACTTCTACCCCGGTGCAGGTGGAACTGTGCTGTGAAGCAGGCAGGGAGCCGACCCAGCTTAAAAAAGTTATTTAAGCCTCATCAGTTTCTTGATTACTGGTGAACAGTTTGGGTCATGAAACCAGGGCCTGGGGCATACAGAGGTTAAAACTTATCCAGTGGCACTGATAGACTGGAAATAGAAACTTGTCCTCTGAATTCCAGTATTGTGCTCTGGTTGCCAGACCATCTTTTTGTCATCTAAACTGGCATCTAGTTTTTGCAATTGCTGCCTATTATGTGTCCCGGTATTGTGTCTCTATTCTCTGTGCTACCCTTGGCTGCTGCATCTAACAACCTGTTGGATTTTTGCCATATGGATTAAACCAGTCTAAATTGGTGTCCTGCTCATTCTCTTCCCTCTCTCCCTCCTTCTGGCTCTGCTCTCCTCTCCCCTTCCTGTGTGCTGGCGCGGGCTTTGCTCTGATCTTGCAGTGAGATGGTTCAGAAAGTTGAATTGGCAGGAGACTAACCCTACCTTCCTCCCTCGCAAAGAGGGGGAGGAATCTTTTTTTTTTTTTTTTTCCCTTCTTCCTGCTGGTTTAGCTCTCAGCACCAACTGGTGCTGGGCTAAAACGTGATGGAATTGTAGCCTTCTACCTATGCTGTGAGTGTCTAATGGGAGGCTGTGCATCAGAAGAGTTCTTAGTGAGCGAGTCTTGGTCCAGGATTAGGCTTTTTATGCAGTAAAATAAATAAAATGTATGTAGTATTTGATACTCCCTCTTCATGCTTTTTTTTTTTTCCTCTCCTTAGAAATAAAAATGAAATGTTACAACACTCGCTTGCCTAGGTTTAGCATGTCTGCTGACTTGCCATCTTGGAAATAGAGCCATTTCTATTTTTAGAGCTGAGCTTCCTGTTTGATCTCTCTTTAAATTTGTCCTTTGCTTAACACAGTAAAACTCCTTAAAGAATCTTAGTTAAACTGGGACAGTCTTGCTAAAAACAGTCATGTTCGCATCCGGATATAAACACCAATAAATCCCCTTTGAATGAATGTTTTAACAAGTATTAAACGTCTCAAAAGAATGTACTCCCATCATGTCCAAACATGAAAGTGGAATTGAACCGATGTGTTGATGTGGTCGCTGTCATCTCAAAGCCTCTGTCTGCAGTGGATTTGTAAATGAATTGTCCACATGGGAAAATTAACCAGAACAGCTATTTTAGAATAACTCCTCAAAGTCACAGTTCTGGAATAAGCATCTTCTGGTTTAGCTCATCCAAACTGGAAAAGTGCTGTCTTATTCCAGAGTAATAGCACCCAAAATCATAAATATTTCATGATAGTTGTTATGCTTTAGTGTGATAATTTACCTTAGTCCCAAATGACCTTCAAGTGTAGTTATGTCTTTACCTAAAAATATATTAATATCTGCATGTTCTGGAAGCTTGATGTAATCACAGCTATATACACCCTAAGATGTCCTCATCAGAGCTTGGATACTAGATGTATGTTGTGATTGCCAACCCTTTGCCGATGTACCTTTAAATACCAGTCCAGACAAAAGCAGAGCTGCAATATTTCTGATAAAATTTCCACATTACTGAATAATTCTGCTGCATGAGGGATAGTTGAAGGTCTTATTCCATTTCCTAATGGCCAAGTATTGGCAAACCAAGGCCATAATCTGTCTCATTATGGCCTGGTGATGAGATTTCGTGACCCAGAAAGGCCAGTCTGACAGAGGCCAGAGCCTTTCCCTCCCGGCTCCTGGCTCTTCCACCCCTGCTTATGCCGTGCCACCTCTGGATCCAGAGGTCCTTCCTCTTCTCCTGGGCAGGCTTTGGTGCTTGTCTGACCCATCAGTGAGCTCATTCAGTGCTCTCCATCAACAGAAAACTAACCTGTCCTCCAAGTCACCACCAGAAGAAGGCAAATATTTTCCTGCCATTTTAGTGAGGTGTGTTTGCTTACCCCGAGGTCGGAGGAGTGCCAGGGTCAAAGCAAGAGAAGGGCAGGCTGCCCAGCCAGGAGCAGGGGCGACAGGGAGAGGTGAGACCACCTAGGAGCAGGGAGCCATTGGATCGTCTCAGCCACCTCCCAGACTTCTCCCTGCCTGGTCCCCTGGTCACCCAGYGCCAAATGCCTGGGGCGTAACTCCACTCTTGTTCCTACCATTGATATTACTGGTGGGGCACATCACAGTAAGTATAGCTTAGAATTTACAATGTAAATAAGGCCATAAAAGCTAAACTGCCCCTTCCGCGTTTGGGTGTGGTTCCTCATCAGAGACCCCTTTCCTAAAAAGAAAAGGAGAAGAGATTGCACTGATCCAATCAATGCGCCTTTGTGCTTGCTTTTAGGAAAATAAAGGACTTCAGTCTCTGCTCCTGCCAGGTTAAGATGTCACTTTAAACAAAATCGTTTAATTTTGATAGGTTTATTAGTGTGCAAAAATGACTTGACAGTGTAGAATGAAACAATACTGCTATTAAAATTGCCATTAATTATTTAATTTTGGTAGCATTTTTCCTATATTATATCTAACTATTACTATTAAATGTTTTATTTTGAGACAAGGAGCAGTGCTCTTAAAATAGATTTGATAAGTAGATAAAACATAAGTTCAATGAAGTTATATCCTTTTCTACTTTCCTTAGACCTTGTATTATTTTCCTTTCTGAAGTTTTTTGTATGCTGGCTGTTTGTTTTCAACTATCTGTAGTATGGTTATACTATAGGTTAGTATGTTTGGATACTGTATAAAACTAAGTAAAAGGAAAAGGTTTCTTTGTGTATTGAAACRTTTTCCTTCCAGTGGTTTTCACTGGCTGAAGTTTAGCTCAAAGAATCACTGAAAATTACAGGTTATGTTTTGGATAAATGTAAATATATTAATTGACTCTATAGGATGTCATTAAAACACATTTTTTGCCTTAAGCCTCTTTATTTAGTCTAGTCCTGTAATGTTAAGGCTTTATAAGACTTTTTGCTGGCTTTAGCTCTTCCTGTAGGCATGCTCTAAGTACCTTACCTTTTGTTGCGTGAAAAAAACTAATAACATGGGTTATTGCAATTTGGCAGTTTTATAACAAATGATAAAACTGCAGCCACCAGCGAGGGGAGGGTGGGGGAAGGTACCTTTCAGGTACTCAATAGCATCACATCTCCATAAGAAGGAAATAATTTAACCCCACTGAAAAGGCTCTTGTTCTGCAGGCAGCATGCCATGGCCTGGGGAGCTGGGAAGGAATTGCAGGGCCGGGGCAGATGCCTGGCTGAGGAGGTGTAAAGAGAAAAGGCAGAGAACTGCAAAGCAAGAGATTGATGGCTTGGGAATATTAGTTTCATGGTGGGTTAGACCGTGCTTTCCATTTGGGGAAAATGCTGGGTGAGAAAGCTAGCTGTTAAAGACACGTGGGAGAGATGGGTGGAAGTGTCCAAGCTGAGCTCTTATTTCCCTTTGTTCTTCAATGCCCTCTGCTGGATCTGGGAGTGATGGTATGTGTTGCTTTTAACTTGTACTTAGCTGGGTCTGAAATTCAGGGAATGTCATTAAGAGCTCCATTTGAGCAAGGACTTTCTGCTCTGATTCACATCCCTCCCGTTAGTATGGGATGTCATAATAGTCTCCTGTGGGTAGCAGAAGAATACACGCTTTCCAGCTCGGGGGCCTCCGGAGGGATTAACTGGGATGTAAGTCAAAACCTCAATCTTTAGGTACAATTAACCCACTAGTGAAGCTAGCAGATTTCCTAGGGCTCTGCCAGAAATCCTGCTTTACAAACCAAAGATATTTTTCACAGAAGGAAGCATAAAGATTAGAAGGGTCCAGCAGGCCTCTTCTAACCTGACCCTCTGCATTTGAGGTTGGTTTCTAGTTGGAGACACCATATCGTTCTTCAGGCATGGTTCTCAGTTCTGTCACAAAGGGTTAAAATAATTTCCCAAGGTAGCCTCATCCTCTTAACGGACAAGCTTTATAATCGTTATTACAGAAAGGACATTTTGTCTTTGCTTGGGAGACCGTTTCACCTTTTCTTGCCAGTGCTACACTGGGGAAGACGCAACAATTTGTTATAATTTTCACTTCTGATCACAGTCCTCGTGCATGTATTGTATTCTACTGCATATTTCATGTTTGCTTCACTTATGGACCACCTCTTGCTTCTACTCCTGCTAATATCAGTGCTAAATCCACACCAGTGGAAAGGACGGACAGTTTTGAAGATTGCAGTCTGGTAGCCTGGATAATGCAAGTGTGAAGCCATTTCAGATCAAGGTGGGGGAAGGTAGTCCTTCACCTTTTTGGAAATGGGAAGTGGCAACTCTTAGATCCCAGGACAGATGATTAAAATCCCACAATTTCCTATTCGTAGGTTCCCCTCTGGCAAATGGTTACAGTATTCTATAGGTGAAGCAAAGCGTGGGTGCAAATTCTGCAGGGGTGATCAGCCAAGAGTTTTGCTGAGTGGCTTAGGAGCTGGAGTCTGTCATTTCTCGTAACCTGTGTTAAACTGAAGTCTTTATCTGGGGTGAACTTAGTGAAACTGTGATTTGTGAAAGCATTTGCTGGTGCAATGTAGCTTGCATTTGTGTGCTCAAGTGGAGTTCTCATTCTGACTACAGGACAAGGTTTGCCTACCTGTTGCTCTCAAGAAGGTATTTTAGCAAGAAGTCTAAGATTAATCAGTTAAAAGCTATACAACATCTTGTTCATTAGACCTCTAAAAGGGGGAACAGATATTATATATGCTATTTCCCCCCCCTTAATTTTAATGTGGATTTCATTAATGTGTGGGCCAGAGCAACTTGATTAGATGTTTTTAAGGTTCCAAATGAAACAGTTCTAGAGCAGCTCTTCCTGTTTGTTTTTGTTTTCTGCAACTTCTGATATCTCTGCAACTAATTCTCCTCTCTCCTCCTTGCTTTCATCTGCTCCTCCTGTCAAAGATGGCGCCTGGCTTGTTTCTTAGTTACTGTCTTTCTGATCCTTTGGGGACTCACTTTCTGCTTGATGAGTAGGCAGTGTTAGAGGAGGAAGACAGTGATTTCTTTAGGCAGTAAAATCCCCTCTAGTGAACCTGAGCATCACCAGCTTTGTCTCTGACTCAGAATCACATCTGCTGCGGGAGGGGAAACAGCACCTTCTCTTGATACCCCACCATCCCGACTTTCTCCAGGCAGGAGTTATGCTGGGAAGAATTCCCCGAAAGCCAAGGGTGAGGTGATGTGCGAGCAACTGAAGCTTTGCACATCAGCAGAAAGGTGTGCTCTTTGTCGACGAGGGATGCGGGTATCCGTTATCCACGTGCAGCAAGTGATGTGCCGAAGCGAGGAGCAGGGGCTACATGAGGGTAGGAGGCTGCCAGGGTCACTGAGATGCTTCTGGGCCTCTGCAGGCTGCATCGTGCTGCATTTACCAGCTTCTCTCCTTAGAGGACAGGGCAATTCATGGCAACGTGGTGACCAGGAATTAAATTGGTTAACAGAAATGGCAGATCAAGTAAAATGCATGGAGCAGATTGTCAGAAAYCCAGGATAAATGGAGGTCTCTCAGCCTGCCACATCTTTTTGAAGCCTCAGTTTGCTTCTTTCCTGGCTTCTTTACCTGCCTCCCCTTCTGGATGGTACCTAACTGTCTCCTAGGGGCAGGAAATCGAAGAGCTGAAYCTTTTCAGGAAAGAAGAGAAAAAAGTTGGCAGCAAGCCATCTAGGAAGRGGGCAGTGAGCATGAGGCTGCTCACCTGAGACTGTGTCTCTCAGGTTTTGAGAACGGTACTCCAGGAATCATTATGTATAGGCTGCTTTGATAGTACTGTGGTTTAAGAGAAAAACATCCTCCAAAATTACTCTTTAATTTGGAAGTCAAGAGACTGTCAATTTGATCTTGGCTCTTCTGTTCATAATTGATAATCGTGTATATTTAACAAACTTGTTATTTAACTGGGCCTCATATTTTTAATTCATCAGGCAACTGATGATTTTTCTTTCAGAAAAGATAATTGAGAGGTTGTACAAGGTTGCTTTCAGCAGAGCTGAGATGAAACCTAGACAGTAATATGGCAGATCCCAATCTCAGTCACACAGTCCTTCAAATGTAATTTTCCAGTATTTATGTACTCGCCTCTCTGCTCTGTAGTAGCTGCTTTAATCTCARGGCAATGGAGTCCAGAAATCAGGTTGGCTTTTATTCAGGAGCTGTTTAACAGAATTTCACTCACATATATTGCTAATATATTTAGTTGAAGAAAAGGCTTTTTCCCATAGAGTTGTAAAGTTAACAGTTAAAATCTAGTTTGGGTTTTATTTATGTATGTTGTTTCAAACGTTCAACTATCTCATTTAAGGACACATAACTAAACTTTCTCCCCATGCTGCCTCAAGGTGGCAACACCATGTACAATGTTGAATCCAGACTAAGGAATCAAATCCTGTTCGCTGGCACTGTAGTGAAGAGTTTGACTGAAGGGCCACTGGGACTATTCCAGATTTACACAGTGTAAATTTTTCTTTTTGATTACAAAGCTTTATGGTCTTGAGTTCCTTTCCAGAATCATTATCACATCTGTCACTGTCATTGCTATCAGTGGCTAAGGATGTTTTTAATGGAGTGATGCAATCCAAACTATCATTCTTGCTGAAATACTGCTCCCAAGCACACAATAGGCCAGGTGCTGTAATTATTAATAATTCCCTCTGATGGCATATATAGGCCTTCCATTTTGTTTTAATGCAATTTATTTAGAGTTATTTCTTCAGCAATGAAAATCGTTTTGGAGGGATTTTTTTTGGAAATGTTGCAAGTTTGTTTGCTGGAATCCTTCTCTCCTGGAAATGAGGCATGTGTCTCATGGGCTCCCTTTCGCTCACACACAAATGAACTGCTAATTAGAATGATGAAATTGCTGAGAGAGGTGAAACCTTCCAGTTGGCCAAAGAGAAGATTGTGGATTAATCCRTGTAAAGCTGAAGGCTTGACTAAAACTGCTGTTCAACATTCTGGTGCTAATGAGGCTTGTATGTCTGCCACTYGAAAAGCTGAAAGTATGTCCTGTAGTTTGTGTGGAGAGATCCAAAGTGGGGGCTCACTCTTACAAGGCATTTAGTGCTTTCGTCTTCGCTAACGACTTTTGGAATTGAGAATGCTCAGCAATCCATATAAGGTGTTCAGCAGCTTATAGCATCCGGCTATGCAAGGCACTTTGCTCTATATGGATAATTTTTGTACATGAGTAACAGCATCTCGAGAGGCATATGGATGTTTAGAAAATTGCAGAGTATGGTTTGGAGAGCTGTTTGTCTTGCATGCCCCCTGCTACCATTTTATATCTGTTYCTTGTTGATTTTAAGGTACTTCTGCTCATAACATCCATGTAAAGGAGGGAAATACTGTCTCCATCCCTCTGAAGCAAAGAGACACCAGGTGACTTGCTCAGTATCATACTGGGGCATGAAGTCCGGTTCCAAGTTACTTGCCTGCTCACTATTTGAGCTGCTGAGGAGGAGCCCTGTGGAGGGACAGATGTTCATCCCTCATTCTCTAATACCAGTTCACTACGATTGTCAAGAATGTATACATTTAAAATAAAGCAAAGGCAAATGTTTTTAAGAGTGGTTCTGTGTGTTTGCAGGCAGCCGTCGTATAGTGGATGTGATGGATGTGAATACGCAAAAAGGTGTGGAAATGAGCATGTCTCAGTTTGTGAGATACTATGAAACGCCAGAGGCCCAGCGTGAAAAACTCTACAATGTCATCAGCCTGGAGTTCAGTCACACGAAGCTGGAGAACATTGTTAAGCGCCCCAATGTGGTAAGAGATCCCTGTAGTGGTGTTCATTATTAGCTTCTTCCCAATTACCTGTAGCTTTATCAGAAATAAACATGGAGTTGCAGGATGCACACTTTAAACAAATCAAGTGATGTGAAGTGGCTGTAACTCCCATCCGTTYAGTGCTGGGATCTCATTTTTATCTAAGCAGAAAGCTGGTCTCCTTGACAGTGGAACTTAACTTACAGGAATTAGGTATCTGATGAGCTCTTAATCATGCAATTTGCACAGATACCCAGTTCCTCTGAAGATATTTAAGGGAAATTGCATCCAAAATTAAATATCTGTCTATTGCCTTTTGATGTTTTTATAAGTGTTAATGTGCAAATACAACCTAATGCAAGATAACAATAGAGCTATTTTTTATGGAAAATATAAAGAGAAAAGATTAGCTAATAATGCATTAAAAGAGCAGTCTCAGTCTGTGGCTTGGTGAGGAGGAAGGTTATGTATTATCTCTAAAGTGTCTATAGGTGGGGGGAGGAAACTTAAAGCTATTATGAGAAAGCTTAAATTCCTTATATATGGGCCCTCCTAGCCACTGAAAAATGTTCAAGGGGTTATGAATCAAATAAGTTGAAAACGTGTATTAAATATAGAAATTTACACATGATTAAATCAGCATAATTACTGCAGTAGAGTCAGAGAAAGTGGGCAGATTTGTATGCATCTTTGAAGAGTGCAGGCCTCTGGTGATTTTGTTACCCAGTGGAGTCAAAGCTGAGGAAACCATGACATTGTTAATAAAGATCATTTCATTCATTGCTAAAACGTAGCCTAGCGTGGGTGGGGATAAGAGCATCAGCTCAGCGGTACCAGTGAGGCAGTGGAGCAACTGGCCTTGAAGTTTTCGAAAAGCGTCTCCTCAGGGCACTCTGCAGAGAGCCTGGGCATCGGTCCCGGTCGGTGGGAGAACAAAGGGACTTCTCAACGCCGGACGCGCGTGCAGCTTGTTCCCTGTGAATCTGCTCCCGGCACTGGATGCTCAAGCCTCTGCTGGGTGTGAAACTTTATAGCTCTCTGAGGCTGTGTTTTCAAGCGCTTCCCCCTTGTCATTTCTAAATGCTATTCTGATTCTACCAACAGTTCTTCCACTTGGGACATCTCTGGCCTATGCAGACAATATAAACACCACACTTATTTTTTGACCCGTTCAGGCATAGGTTGGAGCTCTAGTCACTGATTTGTAGAAGTAATTCTTAAATAGGCTTTTGTGTTCTGTTATGCATCTATCACAAATGGAATATGAAGCACATTTTTAGAAGTTTGTGCAGGTTTTTGCTGTCATTCAGACACTAGCTGGCAGTTGGAAAGTGCCCTGGGGAGTTTCTGGTGTTCAGCTGATCCTGGGTTTCCCAAGCACATCATGCTCAGCAAGCTTTTAAAACATCTGTGCAAATTTCCTGGGCACTCAGCACTGGAAAATGCTATTAGGTATCTGTTACTACATGTAAATGAATTCTTATCTATTTAATATGGCCAGGCTGCACAGTGTTTTGTAAAACCAGCAATATTTAGATCTTTCTGAAAGAGACATTGGCATCCCCATTAGGTACTGAAGTGAGGGATAGAAGAGAGGAGGCAGGGGACTGGGAGGAAGTCCAGTACATAAAGTCAGATACTGGCACTATATTTGTAGAAGAGAGGCCCCTCGGGGCTGCAGAGCTCTTTCAGCCCACGTAAAGCAGAAATACTTGATTCATGTTCCTTACTGTGTAAAGGGTGTGGGTTGCAATATCAGGATGTGGGAATTATGTCAGAATCTGGTCAGTAACCATCAATTTTGTGTCCGCGTACTGCGGACACAGATACTGCGTGCTGCATTTGGCCAGTGTGGCTGTACATCCCAAGCCTGCCCAGACAGTCATGATGCGATTCATGGAGTACCAGTTCATGGAATTGGTACTATTTCTACTGGCTACATTCTCTCTCCCTTTGCCCTCTTTCAAAGGGCTGTGAGTTAGCAACAGCACTTGGTGCAGACAGAGAAACGGAGAGGGGCCAATCTGCAAGAATTTCACATGCTAATGGCGGTGTTAGGAAGATCCTCTGGGATATGAACCATTGGGCTGGCTCATACAAATATTGTCCTTGGGTGGCCCTTTCAAAAGATTTAGTAGTCAGGAGGCTGACAGAAGGGCTAACTATGCCYGAAGTGGCCTTCTCCGTTCTTGCTGCAGGCAGTGCCTCGAAGTCCTATTGACCCATAAATGGAGGTTCATTCGCTTCACTGTTTCCTGAGCTGGCTCAGGATGTACAGCCACACTGTGGCCAAATGCAGCACTACAGCCTCCCTCATCGGACTTCTCTAGTTCACTGGTGTTTTCCCTGTTTTGAAATTTGGTACGAGACCCACTTGCATAACCAGGAGGGACTGTTTCAGATATCCAGCACAGGCTCCTTCATAACACAGACCAAAGAAGGAGGAGTCGCAGGCTTGTCCTTGCTGTCATTTTAAGGGACAGAGATGGTAGTCCACACTCTAGGACCCAATACAGGAGCCGTGTCGCAACATCTCTGAACAGTCTTTGGTTTCCTTCTCTTCTTTGCCTTGCTGGTGGTATCATTCTCAGTGGTCAGCTTCCACTGTTTGCTCCTGCCCACRCTTTTTAAAAGTTTGGCTTTCAGACAAGGACCTCAGTGAATTTTATATCCAAGCAGAACTATGAAGGAAATGCTTGGTAGGCAGTAATGTAATTACTCAAATCAAAATTTGGCCAGAAAAATAGAGTTAATGTTCCTTGAAATGTAAAGTATTGGAATAATATAATCTCTTTTATGTTTGCGTTTCAATGTTCATTAATGCAGTTTCTAGGATGTTGGCTACAAAAATGCATTTGGATACAAGTGCATTTGAATGCTGGTGCAAGTGCTCGCAGGTGCCTGTAGGTCAGGATTTGCACCCAGTTGAACTGGCTGCAGAGCTCTTTTTACTCTCTGGCTTGCAAAGGCCTGAGCTGTGGTGATGAACCTGCTGCGCTTTGAGGAGCTGGGTGCCCAGGCCTCGCACTGGAGCAGCGAGATTCTCACGGCCCACGAGCGTGTGCCAGCTGTCCGTCTGCCGCTGTTGCCACCTTGTTAGAGCCTTGTCCAACAGGAATGTATCCTACCAAGTGTTTAGTGACTAACAGTTGGTTTTGATGGGGATTTCAGGTGGACTTAGTCGACTGGGTGGATAATATGTGGCCACAGCACTTGAAAGAGAGACAGACGGATGCGACCAATGCCATCTCAGAGATGAAATACCCCAAAGTGAAAAAGTAAGTTTGTTTAAGTCTTTAAAAAGCTCTGCTCTTGACCTGCTTGTTTAATTCCTTTCGAGCTCAAAAGCTAGTAGGAGAGGAAATATTGATTTATTTATTTTTTCGTGAGCAGGAAGGGGGGGGTCRATGTGACTGATCTGCTTGTGCTATGTAATACCAATGGACTGCTCCAGGTTTTAAAGAAATCRGTTTTATGTTTGAGAACTTTATAATGGATCTTTCACGTTTTTAAGGCCTGTGGTTGGTATTTTCAAGAGAGGAACATTCTATTTTTTTTATTCTAAAAATTCATTTTAAAGGTTCTCAACACATTTCATTCTCTCTTTTATTGAGAAATAATCGATCTAAAGTTTGAGACTCACTGAATGCAAACAATCTTTAATCAAATCCCTTTGAAAAGTTCCTTTCAATTTTTCAGTTTTGAGCAGTTCTCTTTGTTCTGAAAATGGCAGACTACCTCTGACCTTGAGCAGTAGATCCTCTAAAAGTGCTATCCAAAGAAATTACTTCACAGGATACAGATATGTCATACAAAATAATCAAAGTCTTTCTTCTGTAGACTGGGTTCAAATCCTTCCTGGGTTCAAACTGTTAATGGCTGAAAAGTTGTTAGCTGAGGGGCATTTTGTGAAATGAACTTGAACACTTAAATCCATTTTTAATAGATGTATGTCTCCACTGAAAACTCTGTCACTGGCCTTCATGCCAGTTTATTTTCCTGTTGACTTGTTCGACAGCAAGATCAAAGATTGGACTGACTATATAGACTGGGCTTTTTTGTTTTAGAGGACCCAGTTAGGGCAGATCTGAGACAGAAGGACAGTTTGTCCTGCTTCTGCCTATCTTGGATCTAGTCTGTGGATGAGTATAACCTCACTTTTCCTTCTGTTTGGGTGCTTACTTGTAGCTGTTTTTATATGATGATTGGAAAAAAAAAAGAAAAACTGTTTTGGGGGAGCTGAAAATACGCATTGTAATTTTCATGGGAATTAGTACAACTGGAACAGGAGTTACCATTAGAGATATAAGAGCTGCTGACCTGTATGGCAGTTGAATGCCGTGTAATATTGGAAGTCCTAAGTTGATTTAACTGCTGTTTGTGTTTTGGAGGCATTTTCTATTGGCCAAACCTAACGCTGGCGGCATTCCAAGCTCTGCTGTTGAGCCGACCTCTAGCGTTTTGCAAATCGCTCAGAACTGTTTCCAAACTGTAATGTCTAAAATAGATTGGTACTAACATATACAAGAGGAGTGTGCAGTCAGAAAGTGATATGCAGCATTTACTCCCTCGTTCTGTAAAAATAAACATTTTGGAAGGTACCAGTCCCCATAATATGAGAGACTCTGTTGCGTGCATCSTGGGGAAGCCCAGTGCTGTGATGTGCTCAGTACCATTGATTTCAGTGGAAGCTAAAGATACTCTATCCTTCTGAAAAAGTAAGCTGCTTGTTAGCGTAACTAGATATGGATAGGAGTGCCAAATTTCACACATGGGTTTGGAAATGTTCTAAGTGACTTGCCTAAGGTCACACAATCAGGCAGTGACAGAGCAGAAAATAGAAGCCAGGCAACTTGTTTCCCAGTTGCTTAGTCTACTAAATAACATACTTTATTTACAATATGCTAAAGCTATGAAACAGAATCATGATTCAGAGCTTCGGGATTCATGGATTGTACAAGGTAAGAAGTAAAGAAGACGGTCCCTTTCCTAGAGCAGGCATGCTCCAGATGCTGAAAAAAATGCAGCAAGTAAACAGAACAAGACAGAGATGATTTAGAAGAATAAGGTAACAACATGACTAACTGAATTTAGCAGAAAAAGCAGAGTATATTCTTGCAGTTCACTACTTGCTTCATAAAATGCCAGATGGTAGGTTTCAAAGAGGGATTTAAAAGAAGTAGCAATTCAACAGATTTTGACATGGAGCTTTTCCCGTGTTGGGGGGGATGGCCTGGGAGAAAGGAAGGAGATGCCTGATGAAGAAGCAGACACGTAGCCATTGAGGTTGCTGTCACTGGCAGAATGAGGGTGGAGGTTGTCAGCTTGATAAACTACTAGATGTGATAGGCAGAGTGAAAATAGTGAAAGACTGTAAGTGCTTGAAATGTGAAAACAGAGTTTGGGTTTGATGTGGGGGAAAGGAAGAATTGTCATGCATGAGGGTTAAAAGCAAGGGTGATGTGGCTGGAGTGAGAAGGTATAAGGATAATGCTAGTAATAGCTGGAGTAGCATAAAGGCCAGGGAAGGCTGATTTACAGCATTGGCAGTACAAAAACCTCGTCAGTCTAAAGAAGTAGCAAATATTCAATTCATAATGGACGCTGATAGTTTAAGGGCACRGGAGTAATTGTACTGGATCAGGACAAAGATCCCTGGTGCTCAGTAACCTGTCTGCTCTTTCCTGCTGTCATAAATGCTCTGGGCAGAGCGTAAGAACAGGGTGAGCATAAAATGATATTGCTCCTTAATAGTCTGCCAAACTTCAACCGTATGTAGTTTGGGCAGCGACTTCTTGAGATGAAAGTGGTTTCTGTGTGCTTAGTAATTCTCAAGAGATTTCTCTTCCATGAACTTGTCCAGTTTAAAGATGAACTTCTCAAGAGATTACCTTTCTCCATCTTTGGAAATTCAGATTGACCCTTTCCTGTATAAATGCTAGTCTTGACTATTGCTGTGAGTACCCAGAGGGCATGAGCCCTTATTAAAGAGATTGTGTTATGGTGGAGCTAAATGTCAGTGCTGTCACTTGTTTCATGCTGCCCATTCTTTTATGCAAAACACCAATACTCATATTCTTTGTTATGGAYTGTTGTTACTCAGAAATGGGATTGTTTCATTTCTTTTTTGTTCTTAGCGTTCTCATAATACTAAGAGTTTGCAGTATGCGATACCCACCATTAATGTGTTCCCTACAAACAAAAAGCACTCCAGTGAAAGCGTTGTGGTTTTGCAGACACAGATGGTATTACCAGACACAAATGTCTGTCTTGGCTACTGTACGTCAAGTTCCGTGCTGGGAATGAAGTTAGAGAACGCTCCATCTGCTGTGCTGGTTCGGTTACTAGGAGCACTAGATGCACTGGAGACTGCCCTGGCTTTCACTTGGACTTGCACCATTAACTTAACCTCATTACCTTTTTTTTTTTTTTTTTTTTTTTTTTTTTTTTTTTGTCTGTAAGTAAATGACTACTTACCTAATAGGAGCCCTAGAAAATGGAATTAAGTGGGAGACAGTTTAAATCAAAAATATGTAAAAGTTTCAAAGTACCACCTCTCAATTTTAGGCAATAAGACAACATGAGAAATTAGGGGCATGACTGGCTGAGATTGTGGTGTGACAACCTTCAAACTGATGCAAGTTGGCATTGCCCCTGAAAAAAGAGAGTCCCGTGCCCACATTGTCCCATCCTCATTGCTAGGAGAGTCCCACGCACGCATTTTTCCATCCTCGTTGCTAGAACATGCCATAGTGCAGCTGCAGAGTAAACTGGGCAGGGGACTGGTCTGGATGAAAATCAACCCAGAAATAAAGAAGAAAAACTGTTTACTTTTCAGGCCATCCAAGCCATCGCATTGCTCTATAAATGCATGTATTGGCAGAAGGGAAAGCACAGTGCAGGAGTGTGGAAAGCTCATAGCCATGGGTTCATGGACAAGCCCCTTACTCAGCTCACTGAAGGTGCAAGTACACGATACACAGGGTGAGCAGAGTAGCTCATTGCTACCAAGAACAGGAAGCCTGTCCTCCTGTCTCCCCTCTTACATGCCCCTGGGTATAAGTTTTTATTTATTTGCCTTGTGTTAACTCCAGCATTTGTCACACCCATCTGTGAGCTGATTTAACTTGCTCTTCCCTTCCCCCTCCCAAAGACAAATAAAACCTGCAACTTTCTATCAGATTAGTGAGATAAATCAGCTCAGCAAAGGGACTGATGAGCTTGCAAGTGGGTTTGAGGGAGAGCACTGCACTGTGTAGCTGGAAGCCAAGGCAAGTGGAAAAGGTAGGGCTGCTACAACATCAGCTTTCAGGGGCAGAAGCTTGTTCTGTCACCTCAGATGTCTCTGGTACTGCAATCCTAAAGGTAGGAAACAGTGTGATAAAAGGAAACTGAACGGGTTTAGAACTGCTTCCTTTCTTCAAGATGCACCAAAACCATTTTTTATTTAGCTCAAAAACAGCTCACATCTAGTTCTCTCTTTAAATTCAAACTGGACTGAAACAACTTGCATACAGCTGAACCCAAACCAAACCAAAAAAGTACTAATTTGATTTCTTGTTTACCATATCAGATAGCCCTGCTGAAATTATGGGACTCCTCTCTGACTGTTTACTAGGTTTTGCGTTGTTAGCCTTGCAAGACTATTTGCAAAGCAGTGGCAGTAAAACAGCAACTGTGCCAAGACATCATGGCTACAGAAATAGCGACAGGCATTTCTAACAACTTGATAAAGTTTGCATTATGGAACAAATGAAAATGAAAGCCGCAGTTACGGTAACACCTTTTTTTCCTCTCTTAAAGGTTCTCCCTATTACTTACAATATCTAAGCACTGCTATAATTGGTCTTTGTATCACTGCTGTCCTTCAGTTAAGAAGGATGGTGTATCCTCTATGAAACATCTACCTGTTCACAGAAGGATGCTGCCCTGTTACCATACTCTGTGCAACAGCCAGCCCTTTTTTCCCTCTTATAGGCTGTAATTCAGCCATCCATTCCTTTCTGTTCATTCCTTTACTAAATAGGAATGGATTTAAACAGATGCTAAAATGCTTTGCTGTACTGTGGTCTAATTAGAAGCTGAGGGTGTGCCCCTGGAGACAGAAACTGCCCTTTGAGTTGAGGGAGCTCGCAGGTCCCGCAGCACAACCTAGTGCTGTTTTATGCATGTGTGATACTCATATGCAGTTTGTATGTCACTTGTGAATTGCTTTTGATGCAAAACTGCTATATAAATATATTAAGTACATGAAAATTAGACCAATAAGCAAAAGTACTCATTCAAACTTATTAAATTTTATTTGCTGTGTTATCTATTGTCTTCAAGTCGATGCATTAGTCTCAAATCCTCATTTGTATACAGCTTGGAGGACTCGCAGTGTCACACATCTAGCTGGAAATAAACACCAGCGTTTAAAATAGTGTGTGGTGAGCCTAAAGCTAAGAAGCCGTGTCACAAAGAAGAAGAAATGAGTTGCATTTTCACAGATACCGAAACGCTGCTCCGGCTCAACACAGTCGTAGGGCAGACAGGGCCGCTTTGCTGCAGATTGGCAGCTCGGTTCGTTTCCTCGCGGCTGCTGCCGCCTTCTCAGAAATTTAAGCTTCCAATTAAAAAAGAGGCCTCTTAGTTCTTAAAGTTCAAAGGTAACCTTTCAAGCGCTAGCTGAATGTGAGCTGTAGCAACGAGGTTTGCAGACAGCCTGAAATGGTAGCTGGGTGCAGCTCTGCTGTTCCTCCATGTGGGCTGTTAATGCCAAAATCCAATGGCAGGAATGTAAATAGTTGGTTCCCTGCGAGGTGCCTGTGTGCATCCCCGAGGAACGCTCGGGTTTCGGACCTGCGCCGCCCACGCGAGCAGCCTCGCACTCCCCCATCACGAGGGGACAGGATGGGGGCGAGGGAAGTGCTGCCGCTTGCTTATTGTGGCCCCAGTTTGATCCGTAAGCCCAACGCGTGGTTGCTTTTACAAAATCGGCGGTGCGCAGCGAGGTGCGTGGCAGAGAACGGGCTTTCTCATCTCTCGTGTGGTGGTTTTGTCTGTCTGACCCGGATCACAACCCCCTCGGGGTAGCAGCCAGGCCTGGTGTGTGGCTGTGGAGCGCCCCGTGCCCGCGCCGCGTTTTGTGGCCGATCACTATTCGGTGTGGAGAGGCGGCGTTTCCTCTTTCCTCCAGGTGGGAAGAGCTGGGGGACCGCGGGGCGGCTGCGAGGGGGCAGAGGGGCCGGGGCGGCTTCGCCCCGGCGGGAGGCCGAGGCCCGGGGCGCTCCCCCAGGGCAGCCCGCTGGGGCGGCGCGGGGAGGCCCAAGGGGCCGGCAGCTCTATCGGCCCCCCCGTCTCCTGGGTGACAATGGCTTCTTTTGTCTTGCGGGCGTAATTTGTGGCTTTCGGTTGCAGGGCCCCTGCGTGGGAGCCTTGCTCGGTGTGGGGCAGGCCGTTAGCGTGAGCAGTCGCCCCAAGGTAGCKATGGCTTCCTGCTGGTTTCCTCCCGCTCCCGTTTCCCCGTGCAGTGAGTAGGGGCCTCGGAGAAGGGCAGGCCAAGCCCCCCGRCGCCGGGACGGGGCAGGCCCCGGGCAGATGCCCTCGCCGCTCCGGCCGCCCCCAGCGGGGCCTGYTCCTCTGCCTGCGCCTGCCACTTGCAGCTGGCTCATGGGCTTGGGGTATTCGGTTTCAGGCTCAGGGGTTTCAACCAGCCGGCGCTGCTCCTGGGAGGAAGGAAGAGCGAGCTATACTTTCCTCATTGGCCCGAACGGAAAACAGAAGCCTCTGCTGGGGTCTGGGAGTGGTTTAGGGGCTGAGCTCCGTGGCGGGGGAGCCCTCGCAATGCCAGAGGGAATAAGAGCCCTGCGGCGCGCGGTGCCTCTGGCGAGAGACGCGGAGCTCACGCTCAGGGTAACGCTGCCTCCGCGCGCGCGCTCACTCGCCCGGCTCCCCGAGCTCCCGTGCATGTGCGCCACGCCGCCGCGGCCCCCCGCGCGCCCGCGTGCATCCCGGCGCCTCCGCCGCTGCCTTTGTCTGCCCGCGGGGCCGGAGCCGCGCGCGGCCAGCGCCTTGTGGGCTTGCTGGCGAGCCCCACGGCCCCCGCGCGGGAAGCGGGGGCTCCGCGTTGTTTCCGTGCGCCCCCCGCTCTCCCTGTTTGCATAATCTTCATTTGTATCCTCTCTCTCTCTCTCTCTCTCTCTTTTTGGGGGATCTCTGTGTTTGTTCCTCCCTGCGAGTTTGCAGGTTACTCCATGTTTCTTCTCATCATTTCGCTAACTAACAATTTTCCTCAGTTTTTTTGGGGGAAAGGGGGGCTCCTCCCTCCCCCCCTACACCACAGATCCTTCCCCCAAAATAACAATACATCAACTTGAGCGGTTTCAGGAGAGTAGAGAGCAGAAAACACACTGTGCAGTGGGGAAGGGAAGCTCCCCCCCCCCCCCCCCCGACAGGGTGCAGGCAGCCGCGTGCTTTAAAACGCTAGCCGAGGGCAGGCGGGGAGATGAGGTGAAGTCTGCAGGGAATGGATGTGGCAGCCGTCGTGAAAAAAAAAAATTAAAGCTGGGGCCTCTTTTGCGGCCGCCTGTATTTTCAGCTCTGGCACAACCACCTCTCCGTATCCTCGGTGGGGTCGGGGTCCCCGTAACCCGCGTTGCCTGCTGCGGCCCAGCACGCGCAGGGCAGAGCTGTGCCCCAGAGGCGTATGGTGCCATGCAAACGCTTGATTTCTTTCAACATGGATGCTGTGCATGKTTTTTTTTGTTGTTGTTGTCGTTTTGCTTTGTTACGGAAAAGCCTAAAAAAGTTGCATCCTTCCCCCGGTTAGCAGCTGTTAGCGCTGAGGAGCCGCCGGCCGTGGCCGGAGCAGTGTGGGCGCCCGGCCGCGGCGTGGGGCTGCGCGGCCCATGTGACTGYGGTGCACGTTGGAAGAGGAAGCCGTAGAGGTCAATGCAAAGGCGTTGTGCCCGCGGCCGGCAGCGAGGGACCGCTGCATGGCGGAGGATCGCGTCGCAGGCTCCYGAGCCTCTCGCTCGCCGCTGGTGCCGGACAAAAGCAGCCCCGTTAGGGTGACAGCAGAAATTAAATATGGAATGGCTCATTTGTGGATGGAAAGAAAAACTGTTTTTTTTTTTTTTCCTTTCCAAATGCTTTGTAGGTTTTTATTAGTCACCATATGTTGGTCTTTCACTAAAACCACCTTTCTTGCAATGGAAATGGTTGTGTTTAGAGGAGTTTCAAGAAATCAGAGGGAAGCACACAAACCGAACAAAAAGAGTTGCGTGTTCACGGTTATCCCTGCCTTGGTGTTTGCTCAGGCACAAAAATAAATTTTGAACGCTTGGGATTTGACGAGGAATTTAATCCTGGTATTTCCTCTCTCAATAGAAACAAATCAGCAACTTCAAGTTTAGATTATTGATTATTAAAGAATTGAATAAAACTCTGGCTAGTGCAAGGCCACTTATGCTCTTTCAGAATACCTTCATACGAATGGGTAATTGTAGGTAGGTATCGTTGTCTTAGAAAATTTCTGTTAATGTGATATATTTCACATCTGACCTTTTGGAAACTGAAAATAATGGATTCCGTAAGGATTTGATTTTTCACTTTAAAACAAGATGAACCGCTAATACTCAACGCTGCCTACAACCTAAGACGTTCCAAGTTGTTTTTTGTTTTATTAGCAATTATTCAGTCTGGGACTTTTTGCATTCCGGCTTGAGGAAAGGAAACTTCCTTTCTGGGCTTCTTTTATTGTTCTTTACGTCTATCGGACTTGTAATCAGCAACATCTTGGTAGAGAAAACATAAAAGAAGAAATGAAAAAAAAATGTGTTGGGGAGGGAAGGACTCATATTTTGAAACGAGGCGTACTGAGAAGTCTAGACAGCTTCTCGGCTAGCTGTGATTTTTGAAGCATCTGAAATACCCCAGGGGCAGAAGAAGCTCTCTTCCTGCTCCTGAAGGGTAAAAAAATAAAAATAAATAAAAATAAAAAATGCAGCGCGGGCGAGAGCAGAGGCGCGTCGCTGGGCGCGGGGCGGTGTCGGCGGTGAGGCAGGCACGGGAGCTGCGCGGGGCCCGCGGGCCGCCCGCCTTCGTGACAGCGCTGCGTCTCGTTCTGTCAGCCGCGGCCCTGGAGGCGGTTGCTAGGCAGCGGCTCTCCGGTATCTACGGGGGCCCTGATTTGCCAGCCGTCCGCAGCCACATGGTAAGGCCCTTCCCAGCCTATCATCTGGAGGGACTCCTGCACGCCGTCTGCATACTGCTGAGATTCTCTACCTGCATGTGATGAGAAAGAGACACAGTTAAATGAAACCGCTTTTCCTTCCCCTTGTTTTTTTTTTTTCCCCCCCTCCCCTCAAATCCCTTTCCGGTACTGTTTCCATAACCGCCTCCCCCCTCCCCCCAAAAAAGCCATGAAACGGCGACCGGAACAAGGAAAAGAGGTTAGTGGGTTAAGTGGTGTGTGTTTCCTGCGTTTGCAAAGGTGCCTAGAGTGAGAAGGGCGGCTGTGATTCGGCCATTAGTTACAGATGGTGGCTGGAGGCTGGAGATGCGTGCAGCGAGACGAGAGCTCTTGTAGATCTTCCCAGCAGGGCTGACTTTAAACTGCTTTGAAAACCTGAATCAAGAAGGCRTAAAAAGAATAGTGGATCTGATACTTTGCAGTGCTGCCAGCTGGTTCCTTTATGTATTTTGATGCAGAAATGCCTAGAAATGTTAACAAAAAAGAGTTAATTTGCCAAATGAGGTTTCTGTCCCCCAATTCTTGCAAAAATGGCATTGGTGGCAAGTAGGTAATGAACATTCAGGAAGATTTATAAGCAAATTGGATTTTTGAAAACTTTGGTCTTTGAAGCAATTTGTGTACAACTTTTGGTGAAGGTTATGTCTCTCGAGCAGTGAAGGAGAGCATTAAACAGATCACCCTGGGGGTAGGCAATAGCCGAAGAAATATTTCTGAAGACATAACTTTTACTATTTTTCCATTCCTTAACTCTGAAAGCTTTCCTTCCAGATGTGTGAATAGCAAACTCAAACTTGGAGATATGTATTTTCCAGCAGAAACCTAATTATAGTTACTTCATGAGGCAAAAAGCAGTACAATAAATGCAAAAACTTAATTGGTGGAAGTGCTATCACTCATGCAGTTATCTCTGCACATTAAGACATGAAAAATACTGCTTCAGATTGATTCATTTTTGTTCTTCACTGTGTTTTCAGGTACTGTTTGATGAGTGTGAAAGGATGCTTCACTGATTTTCATATTGATTTTGGTGGCACTTCAGTGTGGTATCACGTTTTCCGTGGGGGGAAGGTAGGTGAACCTTGTTTGATATTTTTATTTCTCTGCAACTCTTATGGGAAAGAGGGGCTGCTTTCGTTCTTTTCATTATTTTTTTTTTCTTTTGCTGGTCAGCGATGGGTCTATTTCAGTTAGCTTTGTTGATGCACGTAAAGTTTGCTGAACTAGAAGAACACCATTCCCCTATATGAAGCAAACAAATAATTTATTTGAAATACCTAATGTATTATTTGGTGGTGGTGGTGATTTCACGCCTGTTATTGCTGCATAGTGTAGGAAGTGTCTTGCAGTGAGTACATGGCTGTGTGTACCCTTGTTGGGTCAGAGTGCCCTCATAAGTCTCCTTCTGTAGCTAGAGCTTCTCAGTTTCCCGTTAGAGATTCCAAGTTCCTTTAAGTGTGCACATGCACACATACCTGAATTGAAATATTGCAGGATACAGAAATGTTAAAATATACAGCATATATGGCTACATTCAGGACCTTGTTTTAGATCGCTTTTCCCATTTATAGTGTGGATAGGGTATGGTAGGCATTGAAATAAATACAGCAGATTGAACATCTCTGTGGTACAAATATTGCTCATCTATGTGTCCRGTGAAGTTGTAGTATACTAACACGCTATTTTCAACTGAAAATAAACTCTGTGGAAACGTCTTTTGAATAAGATGTTTCATGGAAGCGATATGACAGCTGACTGTTATCTTGCCACTTCAAGCATATGTACTAATTGCTGCTGCTGTCTGCTGTGGACCTCTGTGTACAGCACCTGGAAAACACGTATTTTATGCAGAAAGCACTATTGGTGCTGTGTTCATTTCCCTGATGTATGATAACCTTGTTGGAACTTCTCAGCTATTTATTTTTGTTTACCGTTGGTGAGAGTTAAATCTTTGTTTTATTTTTAGATCTTCTGGCTGATTCCGCCTACTCTGCAGAATCTAGAACTTTATGAAGAATGGGTTCTCTCAGGAAAGCAAAGTGATATCTTTCTGGGAGACAGGGTGGAACGATGCCAAAGAATTGAGCTGAAACAAGGCTATACGTTCTTCATTCCTTCAGGTATCTCTTGTTAACTAGCTGTTTTTGGAATCACTGGAATTGTTGTTCCTGTCTAACAGTTCTTGTCTGTAAAACAGTGCTTCATGTCTAAACCCCTTGTTGGCCTCTTTATTTGCAGTGGCAAAAGATAGGCTAGGGACTGAATGGGCTTAATTTCCCAGAAATTGTCCCATCCAAAGTGATGAGAAATGTACTGGTGAGAAAGTATATGCAGTGATCACTTGTTTTGTACCAGGGAAAAACAGAGAGGACTTGGATCTCTGGGACTGTCAGTTGAGAACTTCTCATCAGAATTGCTATGACTTTTTTACTGTTTTTTTGCCTTCTCAGAAAAAAATACCTTTGTGTTTTTCTTGTTCAGCGATATAACTGTTCTTAAATACATTCAATGACCAAAGTCAGTGACCTCTTCTGGCAGGTTTCACCTGCAGTTCAATAACCTACTTCTTTGCCTCTGCCTCTAACCAGAGGTGGGTCTTGATTCCATCACAGACTTCAGTGGAGATTCCTATACATGGGAGAGCAGGTGCTGTGCTGAATGACTGTGCTCCCTCAGGGCTGTTCTTGGGGGAACAACTTTATTTTATTGCAATAACTCTTCAGTACTTCTGCTGATGGAGATGGTGCTGAATCTGGACATCTTCCAGTAGCCCAGCCACACTTCATTTTTACTCTACTGCCCACTTCAGTGGCTGTGTTGCATGATTCAGGCTCTTCTTGCAAAGCAACCTAATAGTTGCTGTTTTGAGGGTTGGTGGCCTCAGCCCTTCTTCTTTGGCCTAAATTGGATTAAGGATCATGCAGTCAGTAACACTCTTCATTTAAGATAATACCAGGCTTTGCTCTCTCTATTATGGGACCATAAATTTGTTTATAATGATATAGTACATTGCCTTTTTCTAGTTGATCTTACCAGGGAAATAAATATTGATAGCCTCTTTACTTGATAGAAAGACATGTTGGTTGTTCTTCAGCTTCTAAAATTACTCTGTGGAGATAGGTTTTCTGTTTGAGGCTTGTGGTTTTTTTAGTCCTGAAGACAGAGGGAATGCAGGGTCATAAGAAAGCAGTGATAATGTTCTTGCTAACTAGGAAGCATTGCTGGTGTCAGCTGAAAGCCACAAATTTTCTCATTTGGTAAGTATTTGGTAAGAATCAGCCTGTGAGGTGACAGGCAAAATGGCTGTGAGGGTAGAGGAGTTAATCCATTAAAGGAATTAGGTCTTCCCTTGAAGCAGGTCAGAATGTGCTGTTACTGTTTGAACTGGGTGTTTGAATGTGCCTGTGCTGTTTGCTTAGATCCCGTTACTGCATCTTCTTATTTATCTTCACTCCCCTGTGAACAGCCTCCTACGAATAAGACTTTCTGTATGTTAGTTTAGTCATGCTCAGCAGTTGGAATACAGCAAGTTGTGGGAGCTTATACAGGGCACAAATGCAACATGGTGCCTGAAGTGAAGTGCTTCCAAATGTGTTTTTGACTGTAGTTTCTGTTTTCTTAGGAAAGCCCAATGTACAGAAAAACCAGTATCTCAGCCGTTTTCGGCTCCATGCCATATTTGAAAGGCATATATGAATAATTTCTCCTTAAGCACCTCATATGGATTCCAGAGTTTCTGCTCTGCCGTATTTTGTCAGAAAATTTCCTGGCAAATTTTTTGTTTATGTGAAAAGACAATATTTCTAAATTAGTTTAAGTATGTAAATGCCTAATTAGAAGATGTTTCATGTCAGCAAATTAAGCATAGTCCTGTAAAACAGTTCAAGTCCTTTAACCTCTTTGCTCTGGTTTCTGTGAGTATCATATTAGTTAATGTTTGAGTGTGTTTTGTGTGTACTTAATAACTGTTCATAATTTTTAGGTTACAGTAATGTTTATCTGTAAAACCRGTGTGCCTCCCATACCTTATTGGTTGAGCCTGATAAACTCTAACTAGCCTCTAGTCATCCATGGAGAAAATACCTTCTGAATATAGGTCTGGCCTCAGAAAGCGTAGGGTGATGTAGGCAGTGCTCAGCTGGACTGAGAATGGTGAAAATTTCAGTGAAGGACCTTTTCTGTAAAATATCCTGCTGTGCTCCTGTTTTCAGGTCGTCTTTGGGGGTGGTCCTAGGAATGCTATTATACTGTCCCAGTGTAAGGATGACGTAGGCGGAGAAGACTGTACACAAGGCACATGAGGGAGTAAGATCACAGGCTTGTGGGAGATGGAGGGTTTCTCTGAGAATCCAGGATCAGCAGTAGATCCAGTAAATCTCTGAAACTGCAAACTGCTTGGACAAGAATGGGAGTTATTCTTACAGACGGCATAATTGTAACGCTCACCAGGGCCTTGGGATATTTTCCTCTGCAACACTGCCTTCATCTTTTCAGGATTAAATTTAAACCAGTTAATTTCTACCCATGGTTCTAACCCTGCAAAGCGCTGACAGAGGCAGGTTCACAGCTGTGGTATCAAGGGGAGATTGAACAAAGTATTATCAGCATAGTGAGTTGTTGTAGACCAAAGTGTGTCTTGCAGTATTTGAGGAGTCCCTCAGGACCTAAGTATGTGGGACGGGGGGAAGCAGGCTGGGATTCTGAGAGATACTGTGCCTGGGGCCCTGCCCAGGTGCCGAGCTGTCCTCCTGATGGCCCCTTAGGACTTCTCCAAACAAGTGATGCACCGTTACAAGCTCTCACCTCCCACTTTGCCAGTTCCCACCGATGAGTCAATGATGATCAGCTCTGGTAAAGTCTGCGTTAAAGTCATAAAATCAGCTAGGAACCTGGCCTTTTCCATTACTATAATCATCTAAACTGATGTCAGCATTGTTGATTGAGAAATCTACCATTCTGTGCCATGCTGAGGTTTATAGCCAGATGTAGATTCAAGATGCTAAAACAGCTGAAGGTTCAAGAGTGGGAGGAAGCCGTAGTAACTACCACTGTCAGCAGATGATTTTTTCTGTAGAAGTCTGACTCCTGTTTCCCTAGGCTTGGAGACAACTTGTCCTTGTTCAGGAAGCCCTTAGTAGAGAATGCTGTGACTCTAGGRTATTTGCACTGTCTGTGTCATCGCAAGCACTGTTTAATCTTCCATATGGTTAAGTGTTCGACACAGATGAAATTTAGCCAAGGTAACACATCTTGCTCCAATACAGTGGACAGCAGCTGTTGCATATCTGTCTGACCCACCTGCCAAATAGAAGGGAAATGCTTTGTAGAGAGAGTTCTTCTCTTTCCAGGTGTAAGCTGTGATGATCTAGGAGAGGAAGAGTGTAACCTCAGTGCTCRCTTATTGTCTTAGCAGAGAAACAACAAAATTTTATCAGTTACAATCAAACCTGGAGCTTGTCCAGTATTATTTGTGCTGTAGCTTTCTTCTGTATAGTGCGCGAGTCCAATGATGACTTGTGGGGAGGATGCGTGGAATGGAAGTGTTTGGAGTCCGTTGTGATGTTGGTTGTGGAGAAAATATTGAGATATCTCTTATCACTGTGTTAGGGACATACTGAGGCAGTGTTTGGGCATCAGCCCTCAGATTTCTACAGCTCAGGGTTACTGTAGCCACTTGTTTCTGGCTTATGTGCAGCCACTTGTTTCCTCACTGATTGCTCCCCTGCAGCCTGTTTGAAATACTGCTCACTAAATTAATGCAAAAGTGCTATCCAGCTTTTGAATATATTTAGTGCTTGCCCTTTTACTTCAAATTTAAGTATTTTTCTCCTTTTACAGCTGGAACCTTTCTCTCTCCCYCCTTGCCCTTCACCTGCAAATCTAATCTTTATGCTCTGTAAACCATCTTTTACTTCTGTCCTTACACTTACTTTTCCAGTGGTGCTTTATGCATTGACTTTCCTTCCTATCTTGATTTTTCTGAACACCACCTTGGTTCCTCTTGTGTACTCCTAAACTTTACTGTTACCTAAACCTAAGTTCAAAACTAAACATACGCAAAATGAAAGATTCATCCCTTGTCGGTCCACTTGTTCTTTTGAGTCTTGTAATCTTGCTGAATATGTCATTTTGATTGTAAATGATGGGACTCTGACAGTGATCTGGTCCCTCCCCTCCTTCCCTGTTGTCCTCTGCAGTCCACATCTTGCAGTAGCTTGAAATGTTAGGCTTGTTTGCTTTTTTCCCCTCAATTTTCTGCCAGATCTCTCTTAAAAAAAAAAAAAAAAAAGACCTTTTCTTGTGTGCGTGTTTGTATGCTTGGTGTAGACTCTTGTGCCTAAAATTCAAGAGTGTTTGCACATGCAAAATTGGGACCCACAGAAGCAGGCCAACTAGTAGGCTCTTGTGGAAAACTTGTCTTGCAGTATTTGTCTCTGTTAATATTGTGAAGTCAGAATATCATGATTATGGGCCTTAAAGAGGTGAAGTCAAGCAGTTACTGATACTGTTGTCTGCTAGAATATGGATAGACATGGATTTTCTTCTCTCTCTGTGAAGACCAGTTTTGCTGTCTTCAAAGGAAGTTTGCCACATGTACGGYGGATATGATTAGATTCTATGGTTTGTGGTGTGATTGGGCCAAGAAAGCCCTGCACAAATACTGCAGGCTCCTTCAAAAGGAGCAGGCTAATACTAAGGAAGGGTTACTCTAATCATCTCCTTTTTCTTTTACTCCTTCTCTGATCTTTTGCTGCTGGTCACTGTCAGAGGCAGTGGGGTCACGACTAGATATGCTTTTGGTTTGACTCTGTATAGCTGTTCTCACTGTAGGCTTTCCAGATAGGTAGTTTTAATGTAAATACATTGACGAGACGAAACGTCACGTGTGTGAACTGGTAGCGTAGCAAGCTATATTTTAAAAAGGAAAAAAAAGTCCTTGGTAGACAGGCCATCTTGATYGGCTCTTGTCTGTTCTTCAAATCACACAGTGACGGGCCAAGTAACAGGCCACTTCATGGTCCATAGAGCAATGGTCCAAGAAGTCACTGTGCGTTTTTAATTTCCAATAATTTAATCATTAGATATTGTAGAAGACTTTTGTGATGCTGATTTGTTAGGCTTTTCCATGATCAAAATCCAGACAGGGTAACTTGCTGCCAACTGGACCTGCCATTCCTGTCCGCCTCCTGTTCAGACGAGTCTTGCGCGAGTAAGAAGCTAGCTGCTGCGCGCCCTTCTGTAGCGGTTGTATTTCACCTGGCTGGCAGTGCTCCACTGAGGAGTAAACTGTTTGTTTTACTTTATTTTTTATGTTCTTTGTAATGCACTTTGGGGCCTTTCATAGGGAAAGATGCTATTATAATCTCTCTAATTTCTTGAGAGATGAAGAATGAGCCACAGTCTAACAACATGTTTTCATTGTTCCGCGATGATTATTATGTTAACACGAGAGTGCTCCAAAGTTCTTGTTTTCAGTCAAAAGCAGAAATAATGACTTTTCTCTGATGAATGTTTTTGGGAAAGGAAGTGGACGAAAAGAGATGTTGTATGCTAGTTTCTAGGCAGTGATTTGGAAGGGTTCAGGACGCTTCAAATACTGTATCAGTGGTTATCGGTAGGATTCTGCTTATTATGAGTGTGTGGTCCTAGGTCACCTCTGCTGTGCCAGTCAGTATGTGATGAATTATTATATAATGGGGCCAGAAGGTAGCATATAGGGGAATGACAGGCTATTAAAATCTGACTGGGAGAATGTTTTGCGGGGAGTTGCGCTAGGGCTGCAAAGCTGCCTGGCTATTTTTGGTTGCTGTTTGCTTTTCCCACTTCAGGAGTTTCCACTGGCATTAATGGAAGCGCCATGCGTGGAACCTTTAGGGACCAAGTGATGAAGACCAGTGGAGAGGATCAGAGAGGAGAATTTTTGCCTTGAGTGTCTGCTTTCAGATAGAAGGTGACAGCTTTAGTTCTGTTCCTCTACGGTGCTCTACTTAATTCCGATCAAATGAGGATCCTGAAAGAAACGTGCAGCTACACATGATCCCCCAAGGAGAGGAGAATAGTTTAGGGGGGTAATTTTTGCCAAATTTTGCTGGTTGGAGTTTTATACTGTAAACAAAAACCAAGGTGGTTCGTATGTAAAGGTGCCAGTGTGGAGGAAAAGAGATGAGGGATAAATTCTGAGCTGATTTACTCGGGTAGGTGACCCTAGGAGCAGCCGATGCCTGCGTGCAGAGGATTCTGCTGTCACGCGTGCAGCAGCTCAGGTCTCACTCTAAATGCAGTGCAGAGCTTTCTGCATATGCTCAGGTCGTTTCACAGCTGTGAATTACATACAGGACAGGTCTGGTACGTCTGACATTGGACCCCTGAATAGTGGCTGGGTCCCTTTCCGAGCTATTGGCACCAGCCTGTGTGCTCGTGCTGTACCTGACTGCTCTGTCTGCTCTTGGCTTTAGTTTTTAATTCCAAGCAGATGAACTGTCTCCTTTTTGATTTTTGATGAATTGGGTTACTTCTTTGCACCTCAGTACCTCATCTGAAAGTTCTGAAGGCTCAGATAATATTCATTAGGAGATCCAAGGTCTGTTGATGGTCTTTGAGGGCAGTATGTTAATAGTGGTTGGTTTGCTTGCTTTGCTGAAAATAGCTTAATGATGTAAGACTGAGAGTTGCCATATTATTTGTATTACTGGGGACAAAATTATTATTAATCATTTTTTACTTTTAAAATGTAAACTTGATGTATCCTTGATATATTCAGTCGTTGACACTATTATGACAGAATAACTCTTCTTTTGAAATGAGAGAAATCATGTCTCGTTTGCTGTYAGTGCCAACTGTAGGATTATCTCCTTAGTCATTTATTTTGATTTTTATTTTTGAGATGTATATATTTAATCTTTTCCACCACAAGTTGCTGTAGAGTTACAGGAAAATGTGTATGCCTTCTATATCATAAAGCAAAACACCTGTTCAGTTACTAGTGGACACAGGTTCGCCACAGTTTTGGCTTGGAGTTTGTAGTCTGCCCCATAGCCTTGTAAGTTAATATTCTTTTTTATTATTCTCAGATGGATGACTGCATCGTTGATGATACAGTCGGAATTTGCAGGCCCCTGAAATCTTCTAACAAGTCTGCAATATTTAATTGTACTTGTTTTATAAAATTCCAGAGGATAATGAGATTATATCTTTCTTTTAACTGTTCAGAAAAGCTTTTGTTACTGTTAATTTTACCTTCTTGATTTACTTGTGATGCTAACATCTAAATATTCAAGTGCATCTTAGGAGCAGTGGAATAATTCTTTACTGTAAATCAGCTGAGGGTATTTCTGAACATCGTGAATACAATTTCTGCTCCATGTTGGCTTGGCTTCGTAAAGTAGGATTGTTTGGGGAAAGAAAAAATTCTTATTGATCACCAAGAACTGAAATAAATAGATCGACTCTGGAAAAACCAAAGTGGACGGCTCTCTTGGAACAAGGGTTATGAACAGAGCTCCTGCAGTGGCTGCACGCCCGGAGCTCGCTCTTCTCCATACAGCTGACTGTTTGCGGGCTGGCTGGCGCCTGCGCTGACGTAGCCTGCTCCCAGCTGCACCGCGGCCGCRCAGCAACTGCTCCCTGCGCTGAGTCTGCTCCAGCCATGGGCTTTCGGACCGGTCTGCGAAGGAAGGACAGGCCGCTTGCACGTTCACTCGGTCGCTAGCCTCCTCCTTAGACGGCTGGTGACTGTTCAGTGGTGTCTGCTGCAGATTGTATTTGGCCTCACCAAACAGTGATCAAATAGTACTGCTGTCGACAGAGGCTCGTTTGAAACTGGTGACTTGCGAGGAAGAGGGTACCAGTCCCTGAAGCCACACAGTGTGCATGTCTCTCATCTGCGCAGTTTAATTGTAGCTTCAGATAATGTTTAGCAGGTGCTTTAATTTGTCTTTCAACCAAAAATGAACAATAACTTATTCCCTGGATCTTGATCTTTTTTGGTTCTTAATCCCTTTATTCTGATATTGCTTTAGTGGTGGTGGGTTTGTTTTTTTTTTTTTAAGAGTTAAGGATACAATGAAACTTGTGGTGTTTTGTTCTGTGTTGCTATACCTAGGGGAGAAATATTACCTCCTATCTGGCACTAACCCATGAAACATGCAGGGTTGTGCAGTAGCACCGGGATTCATGTAAATAGCAGGATGCAGCCACTGAGCAGAGAACTGATTACACTCACTTCAGAGGTGCCTCTATTGGAGGTTGCATAGCAGGTTTTTGCCGTGACAGCTGGAAGTTTTCCATGTACATGAGCAGTCGGGACAGTCTGTCCAGCAGAGAGGGATGTGACCATACATGTCAGCAGACCTGTTGTTCCATCCAGCGAAAGCCAGTTGCGTAGCTGAAAGTGAGACAAACACTTGTCTCTCRTTGTGTATGTGCACTTCTCTCCCCTTCAGATCTCTCTTCCGTTTAAAAACCCTTCGTAGGTGGGAAGCTTGAAGGTTGGTGTTCTTGTTGCAAATGGTCACCATGAACGTTCATCCTCCTCAGTTTGTTTCTTAGTCGTGCTTTATCTAAGCTGCGGGAATGAACTGAATGTATCATCCAAGCTGATGTGCTCTCTGAGCTCGTTTCTGCAATATATTACCCTTGTGGAAAGTGTTTCCTGCTTTCTGCTTGTCTCTCTACAACTTCCTTTCCTCCTACTTCTGCTTCTCTGGTACTGGCCTCTCAGTTTTTCTCTGTATACAGTCTTGTTAAATTATTAGAACAGGAGATTTTTTCCTTTGCAACTTCTGTGCCAATCTTCCTGTGTTTTTCTATCTTATTTCCATCTTTTCTTTTCTAACCTTGCCTGTAATGTCCTATATCCCTGGAACGCACCTCTTTGTGTTTGTGCTTCTGCTGTTTCAATATTGCACTTAGGTTCCTCAGGCAAGTTGAAACTATTTTGGGATGCAGTGTGACTGAAAAATGCTATACAGCTGTGTGGCCAGACTCTATCTTACGAGCAGGTGACGCCGGTGTCCGGGCTGCCTCCTGCGACTGGCAGAGGGGCCAGGCTAGCCCGGGTCAGCTGGGCCAGSGGGATCCTGCCTGCGGGAGCAGATGAGCTGCTGGAGAGGAGAGCGAGGGCTCCCCTGGGGCTCAGCTGCGTGCCTGGTTCCGCGCCGTCCTACGGCAGAGGGAGGGGGCCCACCGGCATCGGCCTTTCCCATCGCCACGCTGCTCCCGGAGTTCTTCCTACACTCTGCCTTGGCTCAGGGTAGGGAGCTTTTCTTCCTGTGTGCCCAAGCGCTAAGGAAGACCCTCCTGTTGTGGCGCTGTGCTTCTGCTAGGTATTGGAGAAAGCAGAGAGCTGAGAGCTAGAGAGAGGATGGCAGCATGTGGTTTTTCCATCTCCTCGCTGGCAACGGAAGTTGGTGTCCCCTACGTGCTGAGGAGCTGATGCACGGTTTGCCAGAGGAGGCTTTCTCACCAGGACGCCGGGCCAGTCGTCCCTYCTCGTCCTGCGAGGGGCCCTGGGTGATCCCACATGGTGATTCCACGGGTTTTGTGGTTAGGTCTTCCTGCATGTCGCAAGGTCTCTGGTTCATTGTCTTTTTTACTGACCCTGCTGGATTTCAATGCTTTGTTATTTCAGGGTTTCATTATTGAGAACTGTGTCGTAAAAGCAGTATTTCCAATCTTGTTATTAGAAATATATTTGTCTTGAAGGACCTGGTACTTAGTTGGTTTGGAAGTTAGGAGTTTACATCTGTCAGTTGAAAGTACTAATTGTTAGTAAGATGAGTAGCTACCTGGCTTATAAACATAAGTAGGAACTTAAATATATTACCCACACAAGCAGAGTTTATCTCAGGTATTTTGGGAAAGACTTTCAGTTTACATCTTTACCAGCTCTTCAGCAGTGACAGGATTGAAATTGTCTTCCTGTTCATTAATCTTTCTGTTAAGGATTTGTGGTGTCGGGGTCACCATTTGCTGTGGAACGTAGTCTTAGGCCAGTGATAGATCCTTTGAAGTTTTTCTCAATCATTTTGGGACTACTGCCTAGTAAGTCTAGAGATTATTAACACAAAGACCCCTGGCATCTAATTGGGCCAGAACTGAGGGGTCAGGGAAGGTGTGATGAGGCTGAAACCCAAAGAGCAAGAAATAATGAGATCAGTGGAACTGTAATATGGATTTTTCACTGAGGTAACATAATTTGTTAGGAGGAGGCTATTGTGTGGTTATTTAAAAAAAAATACACTTAAGGAACAACTACATTAATGGATTTTTGTTTTATTTCTTATAAAATGAAGGAACCAAACATATCTCCTTTCCACCTTTCATATAGCGCTAGAAAGACAGGTTTCAGCTCAGTTGCTCTTTTCACTTGAGTTGTAAATCTTTGGTAACAGATTGTGTTTTAGAAAGATGTTGATCATTCCATTAAAATATCTTGTTGCAACTGTCAGCTCCAGTATATTGGCTGATCCGTGCTGAGAACAGGAGTGTGGATTAGTGGTTAGGACTCCTTAATGTTTTGCTGGTAACTGGCTGTTTCTGACCTGTCTTCTGCCACTGCTCTGTTGTCCCATTGACAGATCACACCACCTTTTTGAGCATCAGTCTGTTCAGCTATAAAATTGATAATTAAACTTAATTATCACACAAGTTGACCCTGAGTTTCCCCACCTATCCGGTAAGTCAGCTTTGGGGACCCAGCAACAGATTTACTTTAGCATGTGGTTTCCACTCTTTCCCCTAAATCACATAAATCTTTGATTAACTGGTAGAAGGAATAGCCCCAAATTCCTTGGCCTTAGACCTTTTCCCTTCCCAAAGACTAGGTTCGGGAAGATCATTTATTTTTCCAGTAGATTCCTACTAGTACAGACGGATGTACTTCATGCGAGGTGGTGAACTACTTAAACTGCGAAGAGATTTTATAGTATTGACGTGTGTAGTCACCACAATACCTTTATGGGGAAAAAAGATCCTCTACAGTTGGTTGGTCTTGATTTGGAAGTAATAAATGTGCTGAATTATTGTGAGCAACTCTGTAACTGAAATTATGCTAACTAGAGTGGGAAAGATAAAGCAATACCCAGAGCTGCCAGGGCCACAGGGCACCTGCATTCTTCCCTGCATCACATTTGTCCTGTGGAATTAGACTTATAGATTAAGAAGAATGTATCCAGAGCGATGAACTTGTGTTTCTAGAGAGAAAATTCTAATATGGATTTTCTTTCCTTCCTCTCTCCTACCAATATGCCCTTGAATTAAAGCCCTCGTTCTGCCATCTGCTGTGGCTCAAGGACTTCTCGGGCATAACTTTGCAGGTCTTTGAGGTTTAAAGATGGTTGCGGAGGAGGGCTTTCGTGGCGGCTCGCTGGAGGGCCCTTTAGGCTGAATGGCATTTTCCTGCTCCCTCACTGATCTGGAAGTGAAGGAAAGCCTCCACGACTTTAATGGAAAGGAGTGCGCAGTCGGGAGAAAATTGACCGCCCCCTATGTTGCTTTGCTGTCTGCTGGTTTTTAAATTGTAATGCTTTTCATTAAAAAGGCAAAAAAAAAAAAGAAAAAAGTGTCAGGTCTCCGTGGGTCCCAGATCATTAGCAGGATCAATTCCTTTTTCACTGCAGAGATCAGAGGCTACAGTCTTGCGTAGCCGGTGCTTCAGCTGCTGACATACCAGGCAAACAATGCAGAAGCAGAAGAGCTGGTTCGTGGCTGCCTGAATTGCTACGTCTGGATTTTCGCTGTGATAGAAAATTCTTCCCTCGCTTTGGAGCCTGTGAAATGAAATCAGTCCCCTGCAAGATAGGGTCAGAACAGTCTCATCAGCTTGAGTAGCAGAAATGTTAAATCCCTTAACTTGGGACTTAGAGTGAAAAGATTTTCAGTTGCCTCAGGAAGTTGATAATAGGATACAAAACTTTCACCTCTGAGGGAGGGCTGGTAATAACCTGAAATTGTTGACGTCTGAAGATGTGTGCTCTGGTGTTGGTGTGAAATAAGTTTGATGTGACTCAGTCCAGTTCCACAGCCCTAGCCCACCATCACTGACAACATGATTYGCAACCCTACTGCAGGTGCCAGAAGATGCATCTGAGAGCCAAGTATATTGAGGAGACTGAATTTACTTCTTAGTCATGGATGTGGTTGAGTCACAAGCTTGCTTGTTCTCAGTAAACACTGTAACTGTTCTGTGGATAAATAGAAGAACCCAATTTACAGAGGGCTGTAAGATTGTACATCATAAGATGCCTTTCTTCTGCTATCGCTACAGTCTTAAAGAGTGGCTATGAGCACACCATTTTAACCTTTCACTGCTTTATCCTCTCTCATACCCCACGGAATGGGGTTCATGGGGTTGTGAAAATTTGCTTATAAATTGGTCTGTAATCCTACACAGCACGAGGCATTCTCAGTTCTTTGCTTTCCCTCTCTAGGGTGGATACATGCGGTTTATACTCCAGTAGATTCTCTGGTGTTTGGTGGAAATATCCTGCATAGCTTTAATGTTCCCATGCAGCTTCGCATCTATGAAATTGAGGACAGAACAAGGGTAAGGATACTTGATTCTCTTTTTAACTGAACAATTCTTTGTGACTATGATCTGTCATAGTCTCATATTCCTTTCTGAGAAACAAGAGCTGACGGGATCTCCGTGTCAGAGTCGTTGAAACAAGACAGGTAAACATGAAGTAATGAGACTYTCAAATGTTGGCTATTTTTAGTGGGATTTACTCATCTGTTTTTCCCTACTTCCCACAGACTTGTCCCTTCTGTATCTCTTTGCCTGTTAAAGTTTCATAAACACCTTTCCTTTTGCACAAAGACATATTGGTCATTACAGACCTTTGTGCCAGTACTTCTGGTAACACCCTACTTACTGTCTCTCTGTGCACGCCTGGAACGGAGACCCAAGAGTGGAGAACTAATGGGACTAGCATGCTTCTGTTGTCCACAGCTGGATTGGGAAAGCTGCAGAGGAGTTGCAAATGAAACGATGTCTTCTGTACTGTGCAGGATTTTCTTCTACAGTGACTCCACACTATGCAAGAATTTCTTGTGACAGAGAGGGTCTGGGGTGGGACCTAAGTCTGAACATTGTGATGCTCACCTGGCTGTAGCATCCACCTGATGGAAAGAGTGTTATATCTTGGAAGAGGCAACTGTGCAGGCTTTTTGCTTGGGATTGAAAATTATGGCCTTGATGAAGAGGCTAGATACCAAGCCASTGTATACCTTGCAGTTCTGTAAAATAACAGAATCTGACGGAAGTGTCACTGTTTTAGTAGTTATTGAATAAACCATACAAGGCAATGATAGCATTCTGATGCAAAGATGGACCTGTGGTGTGTACAAATTCAGATGGAGACTTTGTGGCTGGCTGTTTTGGAAAGCATGGCACTGAGACAGTGATGCTAAACAACTGGCACAGGTGCCAAGTGTAGTGTTAATGGAGATTTGGGCTGGCAAAATGGCAGGAAGTTACAATGCTTCTTCACTAAAAAATCTTAAAATGATGATATGTGTTGAACATCAGCAGTGTTCAATGTTACTCACCTCTACAAGAGAGCACAATTTTGTTTCCAAGTGGGATTTTATCCCAAATCACTTTTCTTGTAGTGGGAGTGCATTGGCCTGAAACATGCTTGCGTTGTTTAGAAATACATCCGTGACTCACAGGGAGGAAGGGCGTCCTCCCCCCGGCCGCTCCGTGCCAGCGGTCTGCTGGGAAGGGACTGCTCCCTTCCTTCGCAGCGGGTGCAAGGCCCGGTAATCTTCACATTGCAAAGCAGTGGAAGAAGCAGCTGGTTTCCTCGACTGATTTTAATGAGGAGAAGGAATCTGAATAGGAAAATGAATTCCTAGGAGGAGAGATCTGAAGACAAAAGCTGAAATTCAGAGCAAGTAGAAAGGGTCAAGTGGAGAGATCTGAGCAGAGGGAAAGTAGCAGAGAGCAGAAGCGGAGGTGAAGGCCAGAGTGGAGTCCAGCCTGGCTTCGAACAGGAGTCCTAAGGCAAGAACTTGAGGTGACATGAAAAAAGAGTAGAGAGACTTGAACGGGAGAAGGTTCTGATGGCAGAAACAGAAGGGGACAGGAGGAGCTGTAGGAGCGCCTTGGAAAAGGGGCAGGGGCCAGAGTCGAGCTACGGCTAGACAAGGTGATAGGGGTAGGGAGGCTTTTAAAGTGACAGTAAAAAGCAGCTAGTGATACATGCTGGTGACTGCAGGTGCTGGAGGGGAGGGAGTGTTGTTGCTGGGGAGGATGCTAGCGCAGGCGACTTGAATGGAAAATGGCGAAGAGAGGGCTCGGAAGAAGGATCGATGCCAGCAACAAATTATGTATTTCCATTGATGACTATGGAGAAGATGGACAGGAAATGCTCCGGTTCCTGAAGTATGGGAAGAGCTGACATCATGCTCCCACAGGACATGAGCAGCCYGGGGTCACATAGGTTTTAGCAGAGTTGCAACTGCTCGATAGTGCTTTATGTCAGGCCCTTCGTGGGAAATTGAGTGCAGCTTGGACTACTTAAGGTCTTCTAAGCTGTATAACGGGAGGCAGATTTCCCCATTACAGTTAAGTATCTCGGTGACTTTTAGGAACCTGCCTGCCAGTTGCACTGCAATGCTCCAGCACCTTGACCCCGCGGGAGGTTTCCAGGGGTTGGGTATCTGCCTCTCTGCAAACGTCCTTGTCAGTGTTGTTTGGAAGGGGATGCTGCCACCTTTGGAAGTCCCAATTTAGGCCAAAGTCAGTTTTGTTTCAGATTTTCTTCAAAGTCTGTGTAATTCTATATCGTTTTCCCTCCAGTAAGTACTGCCATGATTTAAAAAAGACCAATGAAAGCCGAGAACTTCCACGGCTCCACAGTAGCACTTTGGGCACTCGCCGGCTGTTGTGTGCGAGCGGTGTGTTGCCCGCAGCCTGCTCCCTGCGGGAGCTCGTGTGCAGCCGTACCGTAACAGAGCGGTGTCAGCAGTTGCGAACTAGCAAGAAGTTCTAGACAGGAACCAAGCGTGAGCCTTGGCGCTAAAGCAAAACAGAAGTTTGCTAAGAAGCAGGAAAGTCAATATTGTTATTTATAAATAATAACAAAAAGCTACAAATATCGTAAGTGAATCTTGAAGGGATAAATGTTTTCAAAATAGAGTTCTGGAGTGTACTACTTTGTTTGCTCTAGCAATCAAATATTGTAATTTCTTACTCAAATAATTTTATTCATACACTGGCTAGTGTAGGAGGCTCACATACAGTGTGGAGTTCACACAGATTTGCCAATGTGAACATACTGCAAATGAGTTTCTCATCAGTATCGATCTTTCCATTGTGTATAGCACAGAAGTAAATTAACTGAAGTGATTGACAAAGTAATTTGCCACACTCGAATCAAAGTGTAATACAGGTGTGTTTCCTCTCTTCATTTTGCACAGAGCAATTTCATGGAGGTTTCACTGTGTTTAAATCTGCGATATCATGCTTAATCATCTCTGATTGCTGATATTCAAAGTCATTTTTATGCTAGGTGTAGTTGTTATTGTCTTAGCAGCTGAGACAAGAATAAATACATGGTTGAAATGGTAATGCTGATTTAGAGCCTGATAAAATTGCCTAGTTTATATCCTTGTCATGCTTATTCTAGCTTAATTTCTCATATCCCTGGGAGACTTTTTAAGAGGGTTATAGCCATTTAAAAATAGTTTTAAGGAGTAATAAAAAACACRTCTATTGTTGGAAACGGCTCCTAATATGCAACTGAGGTAAATAAATATTCTCCAGCCTTACAATTTGTAGAGAGTCTCATTTTGCAGTCTGGCTTTCCTCGAGGCCAATTAGCAGCCAGTCACATAGGCCAAGCTGTTTAGCTCTCTGCTAGACCAGCTTGCCTGACTGCAGAGCAGGCTGCCGCGCAGGGACTCGTCCTCCTGGCCTTACCGCTCCCTATCACCGCCGAGGAGGAGTGGGTCAGACTTGCTCGCGACTCATCTAAATGTAACCGCTTTAAAATATTTGAACACGTGTAGGGACAAAAGCACTCAAAATATATACGTAAGGTGGTCACTCACAGATGATGGTGTTTGCTACTGATTCTCTTTTCCGGAACTTAAGATAATATTTTAAATTAATAGATTAATTTTTTTGTAAGTAAGCATAAATTGTTTCTCAATATTGTAATTAGAGCGATTACATACGAGTATGTAATGATTTTAATGGGCATAGTAGAAGAAACTGATACTTTCTTGAGGCAAATGTGCCTTACATGCCTAGGGTTTTTTGTTTTGTTTTTGGCAGGGGATACAAGTCTCTAAAATAATTTCACTTTGAGCTAAAGAAATGGATCATATTCCAGAGAGGATTTTTCTCACTGTACAGGAATAATTAAAAAAAATATTCAGTGGATTGTAAATTATTAATCACAGAAGTTAGAGCTGGAAAATGCCTGTTAGATGATCTAGTCTCTTTACCCGCTGCCGTGAGATTTAGTCCTCTGGCAGTGTCCACGCAAGATACTACGTTTTAAATTGATCACAGAAAAAAATTCATTTCAGTTTTTTATTTTTCAAAATAAGAGTTCATTTGACCATAAGCATACGATGGAAAACTTATGGACATGTACATAATACAGTTCACATCCATTATAATGAATAAATATCCAAGAATATCATGAATAATGTACTCCTCTATACTTCCGCAGAAGCCAAATTTAGAAAGATTTTTAAAGCACTGTTAGACTTACTTTAATGGCAAAGGGCACTGGAGATCTTTGCAGAGTATCTTTTGCTGCATATGGTAGCTCTTACTTCGGAAGGTTTGTAAAAGCAGAGCCTTCTCGGGCAAATAGCGAATTACAGAGGCATGGAGGGATTTGCTGTGGGTTGGAACATTGATAGTGAGGCAATTAGGAACTCAAATTGAATATTAAAGATTGATATACATAATGGGAGCACTGCATGCATTACTGCCTTGTCTTTCACATTGAATTAACATTGGTAACAACTAAATTTGGTGAAGCTCAGAATCTGTCAACAAATGTTGAGCAATGATGTCTTTAATATTCCCAGGCATGTGGCTGAAAACCTTTTGAAGGCTGAGGGGTGGAAGGCGGCTTCCTGTTTGTAAGTCAATTCTTTGCAAATTTTGTTTCCTGCAGTGCTCTCTTGGAAAAATTTGAGTTCCTTTATTAGCATATATTTTAGCATGGCTAATTTCCCCTGTGTTCCGTACTAGTGATAAGTGACTTGATCTCTTCTTTCTGACACATAACTAAACCAAAAGGAAGAAAGCTCTCCGGTACGAAAAGGCCCTGGGGTTAAATGTTCTCACGGAGAGGGGGTTGTTGTTTGGCTAGTTGGTTTTGCCTTTTTTTTTTTCTTCTTTTTTTTTTTTTTT
>NW_020447752.1:781721-813818 GCF_003343035.1 Apteryx rowi
CTTAGGATTGGAGTTGGGTTTGGGATTTTGTTTTTTTTTTTTTTTTTTTCTGGTTTGTGTGCTTTATAACAAACGGCACAGGGGAACGTCTGAAAAGGTGCAGCATCCCTGGGTGCCTGACCTGTAGTGCCACGCAGTTCAGATTCGCCAGCTGCATTTGTGCTGAGTTTGAGATCTCAACTCCGGGTTTTGCTGCGGAGTATTTAAACGCTACGCTGTGATACATTTAGTGGGGCAGTACAGTATGTTTCCCCTTAATTACATTTTGTTTTACTGCTAAAAGTGTTTATGTTTCCTGTGCCCTGGGAACAGAGGCAAGTTCTTTGGCTGTCCACCTTGGGGACAGTTTTCAAACACGGGCATTCTGGTAAGACATCTGTACGCACGAGCGGATGCTCGTATCGGCAGGCAGGTGTTTCGACAGTGTCTGCCTTGCAGAGCCGAATCTGAGTTTCCAGATGCCGGGAGCAGTGGGGCTGTTTAGACTTCATTGCTTTTTGGTTTTGCTTTTTTTTTTTTTTTTTTTTTCCCCCTCTTCTTAAAAATGGGCTGTCTGAGATAAAGATCCTTTCTGGTGCAGTCCAGGTTTCATTAAAGGTGGGTGGACACCTCTGGGCTAGGAGAGCAGTTAAACTGCATAGAATGTGTTAAAACAGTTCCTATAATCCCAGAGCAATGCGTGCATGCAAGCCTGCAAAATGCAAATTTCTGTGCCGCCAGGAGAAAGAACTGTACAGTGTAAGTACAAGTGCATGCAAGATGCATGGCATCCATTTTTAACAAATCACAACAAATATACGTATGTTCTTGCATTTTAGGAGCTTCCCAGTTGCTTCCTTGGTACAGTGACCTCCCATATATAGAAAACTCTGGGGGGAGGGAAGGAAACCCACTTCCTTTTCTTCTGAATATGAAATGATGTCACAGATATACAGTGTTGGAGAAGAAGCTTTTTGTGTGAGAACAACAGGTCTGAGATGTAAGGAAAAGTGCGTAGCTTGGCAGAATCTGACAAAATCCTGCTTTTCTATTCTGTTTGTGGCAGAAGTTAACTTGCTATCAAAATGCTAAATGTAAACCAAATGAGGGATTTTTAATGTTTGTTTACCAGCAATCAAAAATTTGTGTTTGTTCATTTGTTTAATCAAATTGTTGTAAAAACCGTAGTTGAAAAAAGATGTGTTTCCTGCTTGACTCATTTTAGGTAATGCTGTCATTTCGATAAATCACGTGGTAGTGTTTAGGAAATTGAAACAACCCACCTTTATTTTAACTTGAATTTTAGTGACTAACATCTGTATGTGACCACCCTATGTTTATACAGTAGGTAAATAATACCGTAGGGGCCATCCATCAGTTTCATGATTTCACAAGAACACAAACCTTTTCCTCTCCCGCCACCCCAAGAGGATACAAATTAGTGAACCAAGAAACGATGCTATCATGGCAGGCAGGCAGGCAGGCTCCTCATTGTGTATGCTGAAGGCATACCCCGCGCTCGGCGCCCACCCGCGCTCCCCTCCCCCTGCTGCCTACTGTTTGTGCTCTTGATAACATGATGAGAATGATGCCTGGCCCTTGTGCTGCAAACTTCTCTGCCTTCCCCGTGGACTGACACTCTCGATCTTGCTTGCAGGTGCATGCCAAATTCCGTTATCCTTTCTACTATGAAATGTGCTGGTATGTTCTGGAGAGATACGTGTCCTGTGTGACCCAGCGCTGCCACCTCAGCAAAGAGTACCAGAAAGAATCAATGTTAATTGGTGAGTGAATCCTTTGAGTGCGTATTCAGAACTGATGCTAGCACCTTAGGCTAGTTACTGCTTTGGTTTCTGCAAAGCAGATTATAACCTGAATTGGAGAACTGYAGAAATTTTAATGAATTATTTCTTTATTTTTGGGGTGGGGAGGATTTGACTCTTCAGCRTTTCAACAAAGTACCAGCCTAGTTCAAATGATATTTATTGAGCGTTCCCTTAGAAAGTGGATCCTGGAAAAATAATTTTTGGATGCATTTATTGCTTGATTCCAGCAATGTTTGTGTTGAGATGATCTGCCAAACAGTTGAGGATTTACTGTCGTGTTTGGCACAGTACCTTAGTAGCCAGAAATGTATGCATTGCAAATATGCTCTGGTGGGTTGGATACTTAGTCCTTTTATAGCGCTTTGCATCTACAGAATGCATCACYGTCACTAAATCTGGCTTCTTTTTCTTTAATCTCTTCTGTAGTTCTCTCAGTTCTTAAAAGAAAAACAAAAACAAAAAATATAGAAACAAGAAAGCAYCCATACAAATCTACATGATCTATAACTTAAGTGCAGGGTGCAGGGAGGTCAAAGAAACCTTTAAAAGAACAGCTGCAAATGGACCATGGCAGAGATGGATAGATGTGTCTGAAGCAGGAAGGCATTGCCTTGGCACTGATGTGAGCTTCACGTCAATGTGTTACAATTCCAGCGGTTGCCTTGCTGAACTGCCCTCTTCCCCCCCCCCCCCTTTAATGGAACGAGACAGTGGGCCRTGTTACCTCCCTGCTTTTAAACACGGAAGGGCTGAAGTAGTACGAGTACCAGCTAAATCTTAACTGATCCATATTAAGTGCAGAGGAGGACTGAAGTATTTCTCAGCCTCCCACTCCCTGAGATGCCACTTGGTGGGAACCTGGCRTGTTTGGAGCTGCCGCAGGTTCTGGACAGAGGAGGGAAATGATCACCTAATTGCAGCATAATTTTCAGTAGGAGGGATTGAAGAAGTTATGGGCAGACACACTCTTCACTGAGTTTCGCTGACCAAGAATAACTGGAGGGAGCTAATAGTCTGTGTAGATAGGGCAGGGAAATCTCTTGCCGTCCCTGGGAATCCGAGTGCTTCACATTTTGCACCTCTGCGCTRTGGGACTCTGATCTGAAGGGTCAGTAAGTCAGGCGCTCTGTGCGGAGGAATTTTTCTCTTTATATGAGATTATCCTAGAGGAAAGGATGAATTTAGCCCTTTGGCTTAGCACTTCAAAAACACAGTGACAAAGCTCTGTTACTGCATTCCCTGGAAAATAAGGAGCAAACTCCTGTTGTCAAACCACTGGCGTGAGAGATGCTGTACTGGGAAGAGGCTCTTCCCGCTGGCCAGGCAGGGGTGCCAGATCACTGAGGTGTAATTGCAGAACAAATTAGATGTGGAGAGTGGATGGCTCAGGATATTGAGACGGGACCTTTCCCAGCTAAATCACCAGTGTGAATTCAAGCCCAGCTCGGTGATTACTCATAATGATTTGGTGATCCCCATGAAATATGTCTCAATCCAGTTACTAGCTGAGAGATATTCAAATCAGGTACAAGCTCCCTGGGAACCATGCCTGTCCAGTGTCTAGAGGGAAGAGGATTGCTGTGCGTAACCAAAGAGTGTCAACTGCAAAGGCATCRGTAAAAGGACCCTGGCTGCTTGGAAAATGGTTTGGTGGTAACATTGTCTAGGCCTTGTTGTCTCCTGTGGTGGTTTGAATTGTTGGCTTCTAGGAAGGTGAAAATTAAACTGTTTCGCTGTTAATTGGGCATGTTTTTATGGTCATTTTAAGCTAATGTAAGAAACATGCTGCCCTCACAAAACGATCCTGTTCTTGTGGGCTCTAGTGACTGTGCAGCTGCCTGGTGAGAGCTGGATCAGTTCAGTGAGCTGACTGAAGATGAACCGTACTGAAAAACTGAATAATTTGTTATCGATAGGATCGATGAGCTAATCTGACTTGCAGCCACGCTACTGTGTGGCTGGTAGTGCCGAGTCAAGGGAGGTGCTGCGAGGATGTGGCTGGGCTGATCTTGAGCCGTTGTTACTGTCCTGAACGGATCGGGACTTCTAGCTTACCAAAGAGGTATCTACTGACAGTGTATAGTTCATCCACCTGCCTGCTACCTCTTGGCTTCAGAGTATTAGCATGCTGATAAAATCTCTCACACTGGCATCTAGGGCCTTTCTCTCCAGGAGAGACAGATTTATACTTTTTTTTGTCAGAAACTGCTTTTTATTTCCTGGCAGGATCTTACCTTAAAATAATTATTTAGCTGTGACTTGCTGTTCTGAAGCCCAGATCTACTGTATCTTCTGAATCTTTTTCTTTGGTATTTATCAAATTTTCTGCAGGAGTAAAGACATTACTTACCTTTAAAAAGCTGTGGTGTTTTGTTCTGCTCAGGTAATACTATTTCAGATATTTGCTTGTCCTTTCAACTAGTCTCRGTGTCTAGCCTCTTGACTCAGGACAAATCTCCATGAACTGTAATCCTGAATAACTTTTGTTTGTTTGTTCTGTGGTGTCTGTATCTTAATATTCATTCAGCTCTTATGGGATGCTAGATCCAATTGAAGTTAGATATGAAGACCCCACTCCTTCATTTTTTAAGCTTTTCTTCAGAACTATTCAGGTCCTCRAATTGTTACATGCTCCTCTCTTCCTTAGAGACTTCTCTGTCTGCAAGCAGTGTCTTGATTTCCCATGAGAGAGTATCCCTTGACGAAGAATTTCCCATCATCTTCCATAAAGAGTAATGAAACGATGTGTTTAGCTTCTCTGCAGGCCCCTCATTAGATTTAATTGTCTTCTGTCCTTCTTGGTCTAAGAAAAGCTTCTTCACATCCTTATATTCGTTTTCAGAAATTTCTCTTGAATAGGCTTAATGTTTATAACTGCTTCTTGTTTTTCCCTATTTTAGTATATAATTTCCTTGACATAATTTGTTTTAGATGTCTACTTATTACCTTTCTTTTTTTTTGGCTGCTAGAACTTRCTATTTTTCACCTTCGAGTTGTGCTGCTTTTTCATATACTTTCTGATACAACAGTCTCACTGGATCTCATAAGCTAAGAAGCAGCAGACTTGACTGATACCTGAGGAGGACGTCCTCCAGGGAGAATGCAGAATGCTGGATGTGGTCTCTGGGATTTGCGGAGTGGTGGTTTCCAGAGATCCCGTTCGCCTATGCGAAAAAATAAATACCATGTTTTCGTTACATGGTATTTATTTACTTTGAGATGAAGGTGGCCAAATTCAGAATGAGCCTTTAAAGAYATTGGCTACTCATGAAAATTAACTGCTATGGATTTATTGTGATACCTCTATCAATTTAGTTATACRCTGGTATAGCAAATTACATTGATCTTTGTATTTCTGCTTCCCAAATATCTGGCCCCAAAAACTTCAGGCAGAAACTTAAAAGCTCAGTGGAGGCAGGCTAAAATTTTGAGTGTTCCCAGTCCTCGAATGAAAAATGTCTACGCTTCTAATGAGATGGAAGAAGGAGACCATGGCTTCCTTTCCCATTCTTCAGTCCCAGAGTGAGTCTTCAGGCAGTTGCCTCCTAGTCAGTGTGTGAGACTACTTTTTTTTTTTTCCTTTTCTCTTTCACAGAAGGGCGAACGCTCAGGGGAATGGTGATGTGACAGCAATCACAGGCTGCTGCAAAAGCGCRCTCTCTCKCGCGCGCTCTCTCTCTCTCTCTCTCTCTCTCTCCACTTTTTCTTTTCCCTGTCCATCTCAACTGTGACATTTGTCCTGTCAGCTGGAATCAAAACCAGATCCTATTTGGGTTTCCTACTAGGCTTGAACATGCACTGTTTCAGGATGGATATGTCTTCATTATTTTTACTCTTATCATGAATGAGTCTGTACTGGCTGTTTTCAACCACAATTGACCTTCAGTGAGATATGGATCTTGAGAGTGAGCTGACAAAGAGTAATTGGGAGAAGATACTGGGCTATCCGAAATAGGCTTTCTCTGTAGCCTGCAGCTTTTAAGATTCCCACTGCTAAAATTTTAACAGGATGGCTCTAACTGTATACTAAGCCTGACGGATAAAGAAGATGTCCCCTCTGGGATGGCGAAGGAGCCCTGCTTTTTTTTTCTCCTTCATCTCAGAGGACAGAATGGATTTGCTTATTGATAGGACAGGTACTGGATTATACGGAGTGATTTGTGTGTGGGATGCTCCATGCAGTGTTGTACTTCCAGTGTGCTCAGTTCTTTCTGCTAATGAAAATGTCATTCCTGCCTTTAGCGGACCAGTAAGAATTGCTGCTCCCAAGTCACAATGCCAGATTTTGAAACTGGGAATGGCAAGGTAGATATTACATGCTGGATTGTTGTAAAGAAGTTAGAAAGATTTCATAATTATACCTCCTCCGCCCTTTCTTTAAAGTTCTATAATATGGTAAGTTGCTTCTCACCAAAGAAGAAAACTGTATAATTATCTTGTACAAGTGGATAAACTGTGGGGAAAGTTAAGTGATTTGCCCAGAACCATGGGGAAGTCAATTGCTGTAGAAGAAAAGGTATTTCTAGCTCTTTGCCTGTGGTCAAGCCTGTGCTCCTTGTCTTACTGACTGGTTTGGATAAGCTGGTTTGCTTTGCTTTGAGACGAAGAGGGGGGAAGGTCTGTTAGGGCTGTCTGTTTAAGCCCAAACCAGATAACCCCTCTGAAACGAGAAGAAGAAGAAGAAGAAAACAATTGCACTTAGCAGGAGCTTTCTTCAATGGAGAGACTTCATAAACCTAAAAACGCCAAGTYGGTGGAGCTCTGGTAGTATAGAATTAACCCTCTGCTCACTGGTTAACCTTAACCCGTAGCCTACCGTAAAGCTTTTGTGGATGTGTTTTGCCAGTGCGGTTTAGAACTTACTTTGCATTGGTGGGGTGTGCCTGGGCTCTTCAGCTGTGTACAAATACGCCCGATGGAGACAAGACCAGGGTGGACCTCTGCACACTCCAGAAACGATGAATCTCTTACTAGGACTTACTGGCAAGTCTCTGGTTGCAGCCTTCGACTTTTCTCCCTCCGTCTCTCTGGCAGACAATAGGCAAGGCTTTTGCATTAATGGGACACTGGTCCCTTCTTCACTATTTTTGTGAGTCTTCCCATGCTCCAGGCTGCTGATGCACACTCGGGAGCGTGGAGGGATGCCACTGTGGAAGGAAAAGCCCAAAGACGACTGCTGCCAACAGGCAAAGTGCCTAGGAAACTCCCTTTGTATGAGGGGGGCTAGAGGGGCAGTGCAGTGCTGGGAGCTGCCTAGCAACTCCTAGCTGTAGCAAGCAAAGCCCAAGACTGGGAAGGGGAGACATGCTAAAACGYACTTATCACTAAAGTAAATGCAAATTACACTTGTGTAGAGCTTTAGCTCACAGGATAGGGTAGCTCTGAGTCAGATGTGGTTTTCATTAAATAAAAATCATGACCCTTTGCATTACAACCAAACCCTTGAAAACACAAACTTGAACTTTCCTGCTCTTGACAYTGTCCTTCCATTATTGATTCTCTTGGATTTTTTTTTTAATTAGCAGCAGCAGACGGTTCTAGTGCTCCAGAATGGGCTGTGATACTCTTCGACCTGATTAACTGCAGGTTATTAGCAAGCCCTATTCCTACAAGTAAAGCTAGGCCCAGCACYATTTAACTGTCAAGCTTGCAAAGAACAGGCCACTTGTTTGGTAAAGATTCATCCTGAGGTTAGATTTAGATTATTTTTTGTGTGCATGATTATATTTACTGATTGTCTGTCCATACCCAGGCGTAGCTGGCACAGCAACACCTGCTTTGTGCACATCAGCCTKTAGCAGAGAAAGGAGCCGCAGCTGGATGGACAGGAGTGCTGGGCCCCGTGCGTGCTGCCTTCCCCGGCGTGCTGCGATGCTCCACACCTCCTCTCTTGCCTTTTGTTTCCGTAGATGAGAGCAAGAGACAAAAAGTGGACACCTCACTCAAGGCCGTTTTCTCTTAGCACCAGAGCATTACTTGCAGTAAATTATTCACATTTCCATGATGTGATCTCCCCCYCTTTCCCTCGGCCTTATCTACACTTGTGATTTGCCCCAGTTACAGCTGTCAGTTCTTGGAGACTGTTTCAGCAGAGCCACAGCATAGGAAGAGAGAAACATAATTTTCTTTGTGCAGATTTAGACCAGTTTCAGTTAAGGACGCTGTGCTAGTACTGGTAGTGCAGGGCTGTGTGCCCGCTTTCACCTTCTGCTGCTTTTYCCCGCATCATCTCCCATCTAGATTAGGCTCTTGTACTTCAGGCATTTGTAAAACAGGTAACCAAAGCGGTGAGGCCTGGAGAAAGGCTCCAGCCCTGAACCCGAGCGACTGGGTTCTCGTTCCTGCTTCTGCCCTAGATCTGGTATGTGACAGTGAGCAAATCGGTCTTTCTCCCAAGCATCTCGTTCCTCAGCTGTAAAATGGGAGAGTGACGTGGGCTGGTCAGAATAGCCCTCTGAGATGGATAAGTGAACCAGCTACTGTGGATGGGAAAAACAGTGTAAATGAGTTAGATAACCTAGTGGTTTTTAAATATTCTGGTTACACTATTTTCTAATCCTGTTATTTTTCTAAGGAGAAGTGTGGGGATGGTGTAGCACAGACCRGAGAGGAGGGGCAGCTTTGGAGCGTTGCACACCGCCACGTCGACGCACACAGTGCGCTGTGCGGTGCTTCGTGGCAAAGCCTTAGTGGAGGGGTGCATGGAGGAGCTTTGCCTGCGCTGCAGGTGGAGCCGGGCTGGGCTATGTCCGCCCTTGCTGGTGGTTGATATTGTTTTATGTGACTGCTATCTCTGTTCACAGGCGTTTCAGCTTAAATATRCCTTTCAGAAGTAGTTTTCTAGCTGTTTCGGTTCTGAGGAAAAATTCCAATGTGCCTGGAGGAGTAGACTGGAGTAGACGCTTGATTTTTGCAGAACCTGCAGCATTAGCTCGTCTCCCCTGAGAAGTGGCAAGAAGCAAAGTGGCCAACTCATTTCTCTCAGGCGCTAGTGCACATGGGTGCACCTGATCTCACAGGTTTTTATTTGGAATTGCAACGTTAAGCAGCYAGGAAAGCTGCCGCAGGATAGCTGATTTACCACTACCTGCTGCATCTTTGTTTCCCAGCTGCCAACACCACACACATTCAGTGAGAAGATGGCGCAGACTGTGCAAGAGACAAGGAGCTTCGCTGTCGTAAGGATGAACTTGCCAGCTTGGAGCTGGGCTTCAGTGTTTGTTTTGAATCTCTCTGTTAAACAACCGGATGCTGATTTTTTTTTCCTTTAATGTTCGTTTAGTCCTTTCTTAGGCATGGTTCACATTGTCCTAATCCAAAACTGCTGCACTGCAAAACATGAAAGTACTCAGGGTTTTGGCCTGCTGAAAATAAGAAAACGAAGCTGTGAAAGAAACTTTTCGTTAATTGTTCACTTGTTTTTCCTATATGACTTCTGTTTCCTTTGCAGAGTGCTCTTTGTTTACAGCTTAATCTCATATCCACTGTAGCCAGTATTAAAATTCACATTAACTGAACAGTGTTGCCATGTGTTTTCCACAGAAATTCTTGCTGTTGCTAGCCTGCRTTCAATGTCATTCACTTAGTAAAGAAAATCGGGTCTAATAAACATGAAAAGACCAGTGGTCTAGGGAACCTTGGCCACTACTTTCCAGCACTGCTTTCACTGCTCAGTTGCACTGAGTTGGGCAAAACTGAGGTTTTTTTAGGGGGAAAACCTGGTATAAAGCTAAGATTAATAGTCCTTTAGACTCAAACTTGCCTTTACATTTTCCTRAGAAATACCTAGAATGCATCAAGGACTGCATTAAGAATAACAATATTGTGTGACTCTGGGTCAGTGGCTTCATTTTTCAGTATTTTTAGGCTTCTTATCTGTGCTTTWAAAATTTTGTGTAGTGCCCCCTGCCCTGTAACGACTGATAGTTCTTGTTTTCCCAACGGTTGCTTGAGAAGAGAAAGAGTATTGAGAAGTTGACTTTGTCCTGTGCAGAATTCCTGGAAGAATGATGATGTACAGCATTTTAACATGCTTCCTCCCGTCATTTTTTCCTCTCCTCTTTTTGTGTAAACTTTTATCTTAAAGCTGTAAAGATTGCCGAATCTGGTCTTTTTCGGATTTGCTGGAAAGTTAATTGCGTGTGACTTACGAGCTCTGCCTACTCTTAATTGAAGGCATAGAGGATTGAATCTTTGAAAAAAGCATATTTTTTCCCCTAAACTTTTCTCAGTCATTTGAACTGAGTAGATTTTAACAAAAAACATCAAAAAAAATTTTTTTTAATTGGCTGAATAAACTCAATTTCTGTCACATACTTAAAAGGCATTATCCAGTGCCTTGTTAAATAGGCAGCTCCTAGACCCAGTGGTAGGAGCGTGTAAGCTGGAAATTACATTCAGCGTTCTTTTTCTAACTTTCAGATGCAAAAAGAAAGCGCAGCGTAGACAGCTATTCATCGGATTCGTGGTTAGACATGGATGAAGAATCTTGTGATGCCCATATCCGGGAGGAGAAGGATGACAGCTTGGATAAGAACTCCAAATCCTTGGCGGATGGCTCCTCCTCACCCAACAGCACACACTCGGAAGGGAAGGAGGGTACAGGGAGAAAACAAAAAGCCACAGTAATGAGATATCTCAAAAGAACTTTGTCTAATGAGTCAGATGACAGCGTAAAATCAACGACCCCCACGGACTATCCCAAAACACCAACAGGGTCTCCAGCTACAGAAGTTTCAACCAAATGGACTCACCTCACAGAGTTTGAACTGAAGGGTTTAAAAGCCCTGGTGGAAAAGCTTGAATCTCTCCCAGAGAACAAGAAGTGTGTTCCAGAAGGTATCGAAGATCCCCAGGCTCTCCTAGAGGACATGAAGGTGGGTGCGATAGCTTGCTGAGCGACACAAACTGTATTCAGGGAGCGCAGGAGGCGGCAGGAGTTCAGAAAGCAAAGTTCTGCAGTAGAGGGGTGGTCCGTTGTGTGCAGTGACCACCTCAGGTGGGCTTGCTGTGCTGCAGAAAAGGGAATTATGCCTCCAGCAAAAGCCATCGTACYGCTTTGCACTGCAGTCGGATTTAACTGATGGGGTCCTTTCTGCAAGTCGCAGCTATGCTCAGTGGCCAAAACTTTGGGTGCTCTCGTAGTTTGGGGCTTGGTATATCCCACATGTAAATCATATCTAAAGAAACCTGTTGATAGTCTTAATCTGCCATTTTTGGTCTAGTCTCTTTGCAGAATATATCTGATTAACTGACACATACAAAATGTAAATACTTGATCTTAATTCAGAAGATAGATTGCCTTTTTCAGGTGCATTTTCTTTCCTTTTTTTGCCTTTTTCATTTTCTTTTCCTCCATTGCCCTCTATAGGTTGATAATTATTCTCTGCTGGTACAATGTACTGTTTTCGGAGATGGTGAGGAGTGAAGGYCCACTGATGACGAACTTGTCTTTAGATTTGTAATATAGCAGAGGTGGTACTTTATGTGACTTAGAGATGAATTCCTCCTGAAGACCAGCATGGTCTTGTTGCTCCTAGTCTCTCCCTGCCTCTGATCTGCAGCATCGCCTTGAACTATTTGCTTAGCTTTTCTGTGCCTTGTTTTCACATTGTATTAAATAGGCATATTAATACTTTTTTTAAAAAAGAACTGAGACCAGCCTGCTATTGCCATTTTGCTGGGACTTGTCAAATAAGACTAAAATAATCAGGGTGTTCTCTGTAGGTTCAGTACCATGGCAATTTGGCCTGATTTGGAACTACAAGTATTAATTTTTGGTTTTGTTCTGCTTATGTGTACAGCATGATTTTATTTATTTTTCTTCAACTACATATGTTCTATACATGACAGCTGTGTAAGCCACAATCTGAGGAAAAATACAAGTTTATATGGTAAAAAGGGAGCCTGTACTTCTTCAGTGTAAGTAGTGTAACAGCTGCTTAGAAATGTCTTCAAAGCCAGTTAAAGAAGGTTGTAAATATGCAACACGCAGTGGAACCATATTCTGCAATCTTGGAGCCTGGAAGGGTGATACACGGCACTCGCTTTGGTAAACCACAAGAGCTCAGAAAATCTCTTCTTGCAAAATCAGCTACTTTGTATGTGAAAGTGGATGAGCATGCATGCAGTTATGGCAGTAGATTTACTTGCTTTGTGATCAGTGATATTCTAATCGGAAATCAAAATGAAGCTTCAAGACCAGGAACTGAATTTGTGGTGGTGAAGGGGAAAGAAGGGTAGCGTTACTTTTCCAAGCTTCAGGCACAAACCAAGTTTCACTTAAAAATAAGCTGCCCCTTCTTGACATTCTAGAAGGGGGTACAACACACAATAAATTGTGCAGATGTTCAGAATACGATCGTGAATGCTCTTTTGGTGACATACTCCAGTACACTGCACTGTGAGACATCTTACTAGAGCAAGGCAGGATGCCATATGTGAATCTGGTTTAAAGCACCGTGTAGGAGTATATGCTTTCTCCTCCTTCTGCAGAGCAGTGGATTCACTAGCTACAGAGGTGGAGAACTGCAAATGAACTTTGAACAGAATGGACCAAGTGATGCCCTTTCAGTGATACTGTGCTTTAACTGGTATTAAGCGGGTGTCTGCCACTTTTGTTCATCTTGGCAGAGCTGCAGTCTTGATGTTCCATCTCCTTTGATAACTGCACAGAAAACGGCCGCTTCTAAACTTCCGCTCCTTGCCAGCACACACTGTAACCATCAGGATGTAGCCCAACATCTGGATATTTATGATTCCCTGCTGGTTAAAGAGCCTCATGATAACGTCGAAACACCATACATGCTGCCAAGTTGTTTTCTCTGGGATCACCTCTGTATGTTTGGCGAGCCTGTGGTTGATTAGTCAGAGCAAGAACTCTTAAAAGGACGTTAATTCACAAACATTTTCTTGAACAGTATCTAAAGAACTGCTCTTTCTTCTCCATCTCCTTTACTGTATTGGCCCACGTATAAGGCAGCCCTCAGCTTTCAGAGAATGATAGTCAGTACAGCATAGTAAATAATTAAACCCCATAGTCTCTCCCTACATCTGTTGTTATGTGCTTGCTAGGCTCTCTGAAGGAGCCGGGCACGGAGGGGGCGTTGCGCTCAGGTCTGTGACTGCGTGAGCACGCTTCCTCTCAAACGTGGAGCGCGGCCCCGGGCTGCCCGCGCTGAGCGTCCYGCTGCTGGTCAGCAAGCTGGCCGGGACGGGGTGCGTCTCGTTCCAGCTAGCGCCGGGCCCCCGCGTGCAACCACCCCTTGCTCCTTGCTGTCGCCGCGTTGGTTCGCGTGGCAGAGGACAGCGCAGCGGGAGAAGGGGTCCCGACTCATCGTAATCCATGTGATAGCAAAGCATACATTTTGCTTTATTCGGTTTGTTGGCCTTAAAAAAACAAACAAATGCATCAAGTGCCAAGTGAGCGAGTTCAGCCCCTTGAGCTCGTGTCTCATGTAATGCCCCTAACAGGATTCCTGTTCCGCTTGGTGTGCGGGATGCAGCTACTCAGGATTTTTGTTCCGTCCTTGCTATTCAGTGTATGTTAGGTACTTCGTGCCGTTCAGAACCTCGCCTGAACACGGTGATAGGAATGTTCCCTGGGAATCCCAGCGATACTCATCATTACAGTAGTCACGTGCTTCCAAGCGGTAATTGATGAGCAGTTGTTATCTCTGATTCACAGGTAGGGAACTAAGGTACAAAGAGATTAAGATAAAAGTGGCCATTAATTTCGGGATACTAGTTTCAGGTGTGTCTGACATGATGTTCAGAATAGTTAGCATTGTTTAAGAATGGTATATGCAAAAGATAATTCTAATGGTGTTGAAACTGTAATTGCTTTGCTTTTCTGCAGCGGAGAAGTTCTGATCTTTAGCATCCAGTTCCCAAGTCAGAGGTGAGGAAGGCTAGGAGCGTGCAATCCATGACTGCCTGGGGAAACCTGAGCTGAAAGATTTGCCCTGTGTCACATAGAGACATCATGGCACAGGGAGGAAAACAGTCCAGTTTTCCAGAATAGTATTTATCTCCTTGACCATGAAATCATATTTCCTCTTAATTTGCTACCACTTTCCCAACTCATACAGCAGATAATGTGGGGATTTTGCTGACGGYGTTAGCAGTAGAGTAAGCAGAAGCCCTGCATCTTTCCCTCACTCTGCTGACTATCCAGAGCACCAGCCATCTGTGGGACTCACTGGAGGCAGCAATCCTGTAGGCAAAACAGTACAGACCATGTAGCTGAGTACAGTCGCAGCGCACTTGCGCAAGGTTTGTTTCTTGGGCAACCTGAATTTTTTGTATGTGATGTATTAATAATACAGCCTAGAAAAAGTACCCTTTCAGGGCTCCCTTTTGAGGGTCATTTTTGACAAACGCATCGCAAGACGTCTCTCTGACAGAATGTCTAAAAGTTTTTGCTCCACTCAGAAAGTCTTAAACAAGTTTGTTTCTGATGAAAGTAAAACCATGTTTATTATAGCAGTTTTATTTCTTAATGAAACACCCTCAGGAACTATTCTGTATGACATTTAAATCRTTTTTGTGCTTCAGAAAACAGGATACGGGTAGTTAATTTGGGGAAAGGAAACCATTTTATTCAGCGATGTCAAGTTTCACAGAACAAATCAGGGTAACTTGCAAAGAATTCCTGCTTTCCTGACCGAAGCAACGATTGAGTAAAGGATGGGTGAGTGGATTACTGCTCTCTGTGACAAATACAACTACAGCTGCATACAGCCTATTTGATGTCAAGTAGGTGAGGAGGCTCTTTGAAGTCAAGTAATTTATTTTTCCTTATGAGAAGGGAGCCTGAAAGCTAAACTAAGCCTGTGTAAATTCCTTACACGTCACCTAAGCTCCTAACTAACTGCCACTATCTAGTGGGGACCCGGCAATCGAGAAGTGCCAAGTAAATGCCTCTGCAGATTGAGATCCCATTTATCACCGTGATCGATGGAGTGCAGCAATGCAAGGGAAGCTTATTTGTGGAGCATGCCGCTGCCTCGCTCGGGGAGGGGTCAGCTCTTCCCTCCGCTCCAACAAGGAATTAAGCTCCTCTTGGCTGCAGCTATGCTGCATGGGAATTCTGTCCCGTGGGACCTGTATTTGCCACCAGAGGAGCTTCTYGGAGGCCTCCAAGCAGCTATTACTGCTAGCAACCTTCATTCCCTAGCAGATGGCATCTGAACAATCAGCAACGGAGAGGCAGTTCTGTATGTATCCAAATGGCTGCGGCTGGGCTCCGTCTGAGCGTGTACGTGCGGCAAATGTGAGGGGAAATTGTTGCACAGCTAAGCATACCCTCCCTGAGCGGGCTTGGCTGACACAAGTTACAGAAGGACCGAAGGCTTGGCAGTGTAGTTGTTGGCAGGGTGAACAACCAGGATGCGCGACAGCCCTTGCCGCCACATCCGTGCTGCTGGTGTTCCTGTTGGAGGCACTTGCAGCCTGCAGCAATACCTTGTTTTCCATATATACATGGCCTGAAATTGAGATATGAAACAGTGCAACAACTCCTGCTCCCAGTCTCTCAATTTAAAAATGAAGCAGCAGCTGAACTGTTAGATCTGGAGAAAGTCCCTGCAGTGAACAGATAAGGAAGAGAAAGAAAAATCACTGAGGAATAACTGTTCTTAAACGGTGGTCCTGGGGATCGAAAAAGTTTCATTGTGTGGCTTCTCCACTTGTTATTTAGCTGCCAAATGGAATAGCAGTCTAGTAAAAATGCACTCGGGGTGGATTTATGCATGGAGCAGAGAGTAGAGAGGATGTAATCTTACCACCTGGTGTAGTTTGCAGCCCATATCACAGGACTCTGCCAATGATCCTTGTCTGTATGCAGCCACTGATGTAGTTTTTCCAACATTTCTGTTGTGTTACCAGCGGGATGGTAATTCCTTCACTGCTGTTGGGGAAGACGATTGCAAGATCACTGTCGTGTGTCTCGTAGTAACGCCACAGACCTTGCCCACTTCAGAGTCCGAAAGCTGCCCTTCAGCAGGGGCTGAGGAGGTCCAACAGGGCAGAGGAAACTCAGCTGGAAGAACAGAATTTGTCAAATATCTGTAACTCCTTGGCAGCAGCAGAAGATTCTTGTGCAAGACAGATGATATCTACTGAAATATGTTCTTCCTTTTCCTTGCCAAGAATCTTACCCCCTTCTCATTCTGATGACAGAAGAAAACTCGCTCTGCTGAATGCATTTCAGGGGAGTCATTCCTTGCTGTGCTTGGGAAATTAATGGCGAAGCTGAATTCCTACATACTTAATCAGCCTCTTTCCTTCGTACCTGCTGTTGTCACCACAGTCATGAAGTGTAATGAATCAGGCAGCCTTGTGCTGGGTGAGCATCGTGTTTTTTTGTCGAACTGGAGCCCCATGGCTTTTCTTTATTTTTTTTTCTTTTTTCTTTTTTCTTTTTTCTTTTTTCTTTTTTCTTTTTTCTTTTTTTTTAAAGCAGGTGTACAAGCGTCTGCCTCCTCCAGCCTCTTGGGTACTGACATTTGATGCCACAGTCAATGCAACTGTGGTTTGGTTGTGGTTCTGCTGCTGAGACATCTATTGTTTTCAGCTGGCTGAGATGATAAACTGCCGTAGCTTTAAGTTGCTTCTTGGATAATATTTTTATGTGATACATACAATAACAAGAAACTCTCAGTATCCAGCCAAATTCCTGCAATGTACTCTGCTTTCTATTGAACTCCGAGTCTCTGACAGTATTTAGTGGAAATGTTAAGGTTTTCTGCCTTACAACCRTTCCAATTCAAGAGTAGCAAAGTAAAGAGAGCTTAATTTGTCATTTATTTATATGGTTCTCAAGCTGCCTTCTTGTTCTGGAGAGCTTGGGCTTTCCTCTAAAACCACAAAAGATCTCTACATTTTTAGGGTTGAAAACTGACTTTCAGAGTGTGGTCGCAGTTTAGTTAATGCAGTAATGACTGCCTGAATATAAAAAGGACGTGAAAAAAGAGGTGCTCGCTTACCTTGCTCACATCAGCGAAGAGCCACTAACTATTTTGTATGTGCAAGCTCTTGGCCCTTTCCCTTGAGGAGGACTCAGCTAGAGATATGCTACAGGCTTCCACCGCCCATCTGAGCCAGGCTGGGACAAACCAGGCTGCGGTTTGCTCCTCACCAGCCAAGCTGTTCCCGGGGAAGCTCCTGAGCACGGCCACAGTCACGCTGACAAAATTGCCTTTACTAGTACTGCGTGTTTTGGTCATTGGGGCTGCTTTTAGGTTAACCAGTATCAAGAACAGCCTTACTGGTATGATCGTACCTGAAGGAGGAGCGCTGTGCCGGTGCCGTAGCCTCTGTCAGTAAAACATCTCTAATTTAAGCACAGACTGGGGAATTTAGCTGAATCCAACAGGGTGGTGAGCTCCCGCGAGGGAAAGCCAGCCCCAGGGGTGCCCGCCCGTGGGCTGCTCCGAGCCCCGGTGCCACCAGCCCGTCTGCTCAGGCTGTTGGGGCTGCAACATGCCATCACGTCCCCCGCTTTAGCTGAAAGTTTACAAATGAATTTCTTTGCATAATTCCAAGTACGTTTCCTATTAAAACAGGTACCATATTTTAAACTCTCCTTGTACAGTGTGTGAAATTTCTAATTATTAAAGCTCTACACTGGGGACTGAGAGTATCTAGCGCCTTTTGTTGTCTAATTAAGCTTTTTTCAAGACGTCAGTGTAATTGGGAGCAACACCGTTGACTTTCATTGTCTGGGGTTATCTCCTAAATTCTGTCATGAGGTAATTTCCAACCTGTAGTTCTTGTTTGTTATGTTGGAGCAATTTTTTTCCCCTTAACCTGTTAGAGTTCATTTGAGCTTCAGTTTTCAGCAGCTCAGCAGAATCCTTCTTCAGGCTTTTGACCTTTTTTTGTTGTTGTTGTTTGGATTCGTTTTCTTTTTTAGCTACCTGAACCCCAAATTAAGACCTCCGTAGGTAGGTTAGTAAGTACGTCAAGAATCACAGGAAACCAATGTGGAATATGCACAACTGAGTACGCTTGAAAGCCGTTCTTCCCCACCTCGGTGTTGAGTTACCCAGTAATGGCAGTGATTCACAGCGGTGGAAGCTGCACAAGCCAGTGCAACCCACTCATGAGATTTCTAGGACAGTGCATCAAAGCAAAAAGATTTGGCAGGGGCGGTGGTAGAAAAAAGCCAATCTTTTTCCTTAATACCACACTATTCTAGAGTCAGATCCTTTCTCAGTGAACGCTCAGGAGCCTGAAGGCCTCACCTCACATAAAGGGGGTGAGATTGCAGCTGCTCTGCTCTGCCCTGCCCTTCAGCGTGGAAGGAAGGCTGGTGGAGATGACAGTGTTCAGGAATTGCCACCTGCGTGAAGGTGAAAGGTTCAGGTGCACAGTTCCATATCTGGACTTGCCCAGATGTGGCCAGGCGTGTGAGGGTTGCTCTGCGCTGCACGGTGGATGCCCTGTGGTGGCAGAGCTCGGTGCTTCTAGGGTCTTTTGGAGACTTGGTTAGGAGAAAGGGTGGTGGTTGTGGTGATGGCGGTGGTCCTCATTCGAGTTTTAAAGGGAGAGGTAATAGTGGTGTTAGACTGACACCAGCAGAAAAACACCAGTCTTTTGGAYGCACCAGTTCTAAAGAAGTCTGCAGTATCTGGTGGGATTCGTGTTTGGTTGTGCTGTCAGTTTTGCAAGAACCTTCACTGTTTGGATCTTAAAGGCAGGTGCAAGAGTGTCAGTGTGACCTGGGAGGCTGGAAGCAAAGGTAACTTAATATAACTGCAGTCATGCTGCCCTGTAGCTTTGGTTGGGGTGGAGCAGGCTATTCTATAGATTTCTGCATTCTTCAGTTAGAAAAATGTATCTCTGGTTAATAAAACTGTTTTCATTTGCAACAGAACATTCTGAAGGAACATGCTGACGATGACCAAAATCTTGCCATTTCGGGTGTCCCTGTGGTCAGCTGGCCCAAGAAGACCACAAAGGTAATAAGACACAATTACTAATCACTGTTGTGCTAAGTCTTGATGTTTATTTAGCTATAATCTGACAAAGTGTTTTAGACGATACTTCAGCAGCTGCTAGCATTTTTAACATGACTTGTTATTTTTAATGGGTTTGTAATTAGGCGTTGAAGCAGAACATAAGAGTGCCTCAGTAGGGATAAATTGTTAGAGCTGCCATTTAAAAAATAATTTGTTTGGGCCTTATTTACCTGTATGAAACTTTGAAATGTGTTGTTCATTTACTAGTCCACGGTTAAATTTAAAAATGTTGATTTAACATTTTGCGTGAACATAAATGTTGTGTAAATTCTACAAACTGGTCACATCGTAAATACTCTCGTCTGGATGAGAGGAGGTTTTTCCTTTTACACTACGAGACCTGTATTCTCTGTCCAAGCGTGTCACTGTAACTTTGGAGGGTTGTTTTCTGGCCCTGTATCTTCATTTTGCTACCTATATATGGGAGTAGTTCTCTCTGCTTTGTAGGAGTACCATGAGGCTTGCTTCATTAATGCTTGTGAAGAATTTGAAGTAATTAGCTAAAGAATAATGTCAAAGGGCTGTATGTTATTTGTAACAGTGGTATGTTTACCAGACTGCAGTTATTCAGCATGCTGTAAAAGCAGCTCTGCTTGTTTAGAAGATGTCTCATCGCTTCTATTTTTACTGCTATTCTTCACTGAATTAGTTTTATAATACATAATTTCTCTAAAAATGCTGAAAGGGTCAGTCAACATCAATCAGGCTTCTATCTGAAAATCTGTTCCTCTTTGTAAATAACTTTCAAATCGTTAACTGAGTGAATTATTTCCCCTATTTTTGCTTAATTTGCTTGTGCACTCGGTGTGGCTTTGCATATCATCACTCGTAGCCATAAGAATACACTATTTTCAAATGGGAAATAAGAGACCATAAACTTGAGGAACTGCCAGGGAAGAGTGGGGCAAATGCTTCTTGGTTTCTTTTTGGTCTTTAGCTGATTGCATTGCAGATAGGTTTTACCTTGTTAAATACATATTTCTCTTTTTGATGGTAAGAAATCCGTAGGAATATGCATTGTGTTTAAAACATTTATTTGTTTAAAAACAACAGAGTAAAACCTTGACACCTGAATAGGTGTCAGATGCTCCACTCCACTGCTTGATAGCTGCTGTTCATTTACCAGTCAAGTGTACACTAGACATTGAGTAAGGAAAACCCCATGTGACCAGAGGAAAACTGGTGTGTGAAAATTAGAAAACAAAACTGAAAAACAGCTGAATTTTTTGTGCTCTATTTTTGAGCCTGAGGCTTGTGGTAGAAGTAAGGATTTGGTATTTTGAAGCTTTTATAAGCTTTAGTGTGTGTTAATGTTCTTGTTCGCTTTATTTTGGAATCCTTGATAAATGCTTCATTTTTATATGTTATTTCTGTGCATTGGCATCATCACTGTAATGTAGGATTTATATTTTTTGTGGTTTTAATCTTATCCCTCTTTGCAAAATTCATCTTGCTGGCTGCAAGGTTGGTTTTTTTGTTTGTTTGTTTTTTCCTAGTTTCTTGTGCTTATTTCCTTTAGCCTTTCTGAAAGCAAAACCTTCTAAAGGGCATCGTTCCCACTGCTAAGGTACAATAACAAACAAATATACACATCAGCTAGTAACAAATGCGAGGAAAACTCACAGAGTCAGACTTTACACTGAAGCCTGCAAATAATTTGTAGCAGAAGAAATACTTTCACCAGTCTCTTTACATTTATTTTCCTTAATCTGTAATTAACTTGTATGACATATTATGTTTTAGTTGAAACGTACACATGCAGACACGGCTGCGTGTTTCCAAAAAGGCGCTGCCTGTTTCTTGGACTCCCTTCGATTGGGGAGATGTTCGCACCCTCCCTGGTATCGCAGCTAYGTCGCAGCCTGGGTGCGGAGGCCGAAGAGCGAACAGGCTAGGAAAACTCGTCGTAGAGCTGCGTCTCGGAGCCCCAAATTATAATATGTTGGAAGGACTATATAGGGGAAGTTTGTGTAAAGACAAAGTTGTAAGCGGTTAAGCTTAGTTATTTCTCCTTGTTCCCTTTAAGTCCTGATAATGAAGTAGAAGATTTTAAACAGAAGAAAACCCTTAGGGAAGGGGAAACTCCCTTTGGAATTGGTTGGTAGGTGGAGGAGCGAGGAGGCTCCATGGCCAGAAGATTCCACGACTGTTGAGCAGGGCAGTCAAACCTACCAGGAATTTCGCTTTCTATAGGATTGCTCTTCTAGCCTATAGCGTATATGAGAAATGCCAAACATTTAACAATGCCTTTCCCGAGGTACCAGTGTTTAAAGGGAGTGGCAGATGTGATACAGCTATTGCGGGACTGGTGAGAAGACGTTATAGCTGGTATACAAGTTTCCAGGGAGAGGAGGATTGTCTGATTCCAAGCTTAAAGAAAAAAAAAAGAGAAGCGAACTGAAATTCAGGAGGAAAAGGCAGTAAGGCGAAAACGTGGCTCTTGCTTTCTCTCAAGAGAAGGCTCCAGAAGAGATTTAGAAAGACAAGAGCAGCAGATGGAGGAGGAAGAATAAAGCCAACACTAAATGCCAAAACATTTCAAAGGAAATGGAAATGACTCTAAAGAAAGGAGGGGAAGGGAGTAGAAATGGAGAGAAAGCAGGATGAGAAGAGAGGCAAGTACTGAAAAGAGATAGAGCAGAGAAAACGAGCAGAGGGAAAGAGCTCGTACTAAAGTAAAAGATCCCTGGGACAGGGACGGGGACTGACTTAAACTCTGTGAATAACCCAAGCTGTGGAAGGGCTTGCTTAGTTATATTGACTTGCTTTTGAAAGAATATGCCTTTAATAATCTGAATGACTTTAAAAGCAGCAAATAATACTCGCGTTTAAAATTGAGTTACAGGTTTTCTTATGCATTGGTAGTGTGAAGTGCCAACAGTGCATGTGGTTCAGTGCTGCAGAACAGTTGTTTGAAGAACGTGAAATTCTGGGATTTAGGAAGGAACAGGTACACTTACCCTAAATCACAGTTCATAGCGGATAAGGTAACAGATGGGCAGGAGTGGGGGAGTCCCATGCGTGTGCCGTGGCCCCACTGCGCTGCACTGCGCGTGGCTACCTTTTCTAAAGGCGTTTGGGGCTGTCAGTTTTATTACACCTCTCTCTCTCAACATGTACTCACTTTGAAAAGAAACAGAAGGATCAAAAATGTTCTTGTGAGGAGATAAAATAAATGGGTTAAATAGGTGACACTTGATGATTTCCCAGTTAATGTGCAAACTGGGAGGCAGGGGTCTGCGTTCTGCTGCCAGCTCCGCCGCAGCCTCCTTGTGTCGCAGGAGGCGAGTGGTGCCCTTCCTCTCCCCGAGCTTTCCCAYGTTAGAGGATGCTGCTGGTGCTTCCCACCCTGGGAGGCTGGGAGGTAAAATTAATGTTTATAAAGATCTGTGAGACCTTTGGCACAAAGTTTCATGGAAAGACATATGAACCATTATTATTTTACAGTAATAGGGAAATGGCATGTGATTCATAGTCACCTCTTCCAAATCACATTTACTCATCTTTATGTGGCTTTTTTGAGTCTTCTGTGATTTTTCTAATTTATCAATAATTGCCTAGCCCAATAATCGTACTCCAGGAGGCATCCTTTTTTGCAAATGCTCTTTCAGGAGAAACAAGAACCTGCTTTTTTTTCTTTTAGCTGTAGAGTGACACAGTCCATGTTCAAAAGAGGTCTCTGTCTGACAGTAATTTACGTAACAAACTGTTGAACTTTGCCGGAGATCCTCGGATATGTACAACAATCCTAATTTATTCCTCATCAAGGAATCAGGGTTGTGGGTCTGAGTAGATGTTTGAAACGTGCTTGTCCTGGTGCGTGACCGACAGTTTAGGTGCCGTCAGCCTAGCCAGCGCCTTTTCCCTAGCTGGCTGCCTAGCGTGGATGGGGCCGTGGCTACGTACGCTCCCGTGCTCATTGCTCTTTTGGGGGGTTGTGCAACGGTAAGCTGTCCTCATTTGGTGCCGAGYGTGTCTGTTGTCTTTTGTAATGGTGGTCTGCCATCAGAAAGGAAGAACGCCTCGGTGTTTGCTGCCCCGAGATTCAGTTTGTGGGAGACAAACGCAAGGGTGGTATCTGCTGTGGGAAGCGAGGTGCTTAGTTCCACCATATGCTTGTGGCTCTCGGGCGAAATCATCTCTTTTGTAAGTCAGACTGTTTTCCTTCTTGACAACCTGCTCAGTCGTGGTGTTGAACCTGCCCCCTTAACATTGGTGARGTTCCAGCCTGCATCACAGCTCCCCCTCAGTTTCACTTCGTCCTGCTTGTTGCTTCCCACCTTCTGGCCTCTGAGTGGAGTCTCTTAACTGGCCAAAGACAAGTGGGAAATAATTGTAAGCAACTAACTCCTTCCCCATCCCTGGGACATGAACTTCTGCTTGGTGTGAAAAGAGAGCAGAGCCTGGCCCAAGTCTGGGTTGCCAATGTGGTGACACAGATCTCTAATCACTGGTGCAGAAAGCTGGCTACCATCAAACCACATCTTGAAGCCCTCTCTCAGGGTTTGCTCAGCCCTACAGTGTCAAACTTCCCACTTGATCTGCAAAGGGATTTGGGGGTAACGTTTTGTTAAGGAACTCAGTGTATGGCCCAAGCAGAAAACATGCATTTTCCAAACCATTTCCTATTTCTGGAAGATGACAGTCAACTGTAGTAGCATGTAATTACACTCTGTGGCAATATCTTCTGTTTTTACTGTGATAAAGATCTTTAGTCATCGATGAAGAGGAGCTCAAAAGAACTATAATATGTTTGGACTCTCTTGTTCTGTGAGGAGTTAGAAATGCAGACTGTGAGCTATATTCTCATCCCTCTTACCTGGTATAAACCTAAAGTCACTGCGTTTGTAATGGTAGCATGTGTCCAAATATATATGAGTTTAACTGCGAACAAGATACAAAGCTGTAATTTTCAGCGTCTGGCTAACAATACTGGAATATGTGGCTGTTTTTCAGGCCTTCTGTTCATACACTTTTTTCATGTAATTTTTACCTGTTGATTTTAAGAGAAGATATTTGAAAAGTATCATAAGGAAATGATAATACCCTTATTTAAAGGAGTACTATTAATTAGTAGAGGCCACAAACTGAATTTTTAATTGGAAGAGAGTTTTGTTTAACAACAACCTTCCTTGCAGGGTTGGCAATGCAAATAATGTTCATAGCTATTTATCAGTGCCTGAGAACCAGGAAGAAAAAGTGATCATAAACAAAAGGCAGACATATCCTAGGCTGGGGATGTTTTTGGTTTTTGGAGGGATTTTTTGGAGGCTGGGTTGAAAGGGACATTCTGTGTTAAGGACTCCACTTTCCTGGTATCGTGGGCAACCATGGCATCCAATGCCATTCAATAGCAAGCTCCATCTTCCAGCAGTTTATTTTTTCCCCCCATTATTTTTACTAGAAATGTCTTGCAAAATCCTAGATATCCATGTTTCTGGAGGAAAAAATGAATTAATCTGCAAGAGGTATAACAAAAGGCTGGTTAATACGGTTGAGGAACTGTTGAGCTAGTCGTACTCCATCCGACCAGACAGTCCTTGTAGTGCGGTGTCCTGTTTCTGATGGTGGCCAGCCACAGCCGTGAGAAGAGCTGTGAAAGCGGACATACAGCGATCACACGTTTTGAGAGATTTGAAGGAGGTCTCCTGTGCACCTTCTCTATGCTGCCCATGACTCTTTCTATGTCCCAGTTACTGCTACTCAGTCATCGCTTTCTAGTTTGACTATAGGTAGTTTTGAGATGCGGGTGGATATGGGACTCCAGAAGCACGTACAGTATTCAAGATGCAATTTCTTGTTCAGCCTGGCACAACGAAGTTRAGGGGGCAGATGACTGTTGTCATCTCCGTAAGTACTTTAGGGAGTATAAACACCGGGAAAGGAGAAGAGTTACTTAAGCTAATGGACAATGTTGGCATGAGAACAAGGGGGTATAAACATGCCATAAACAAATTCCAGCTGGAAATAAGATTTCTGACCATTGTTCATAGTCTGAACTAAATAGCCTACAAAAAATAAACAGTATATATCTGTGATGAGAAGGGGTTGGATTCTTTAGAAATAATTTCTATTTTAAATAACGAAAGGCAGTGATATTGGTCACTCCCTCCAAATCCAGAGTCCACAGAGAGGTCCTTGGGCACATTCATGTGTCTGCTGCCATTTTCCAGCAAGGACACTTTTTCCCTCTTCTTGATAGTTAAAAATGCTGGAAGGGAGGAAGATCTACCAGTTTTTAATAACAGTGCTCCTTTAGGTATGGCTCTAATTTTATGAACATACATGCAACACTGTGCATTGGATCAAATTTAAGAAACAGTAAGTAAATGGACCAAGAATTAATGGACACAGCAAATTTGAATGCAGAAAATAGGAAAAAAATAGCATAAATTCAAGAAGTCAGATAAGCTTCAGTTTGAAAAACCTCAACTGTGTTTAGCCCCATGTGACTTTTCAGAAGTGTTCAGCTTTGCTTTGTATCCATTTCTCTTCAAATTCAGAGGAAGAGGTGCTAGGTGGACAGAGAACGTTCCTGAAAACTTTTTGATAAATACTTCCAGTTTTTACTTGCTTGCTTACTAAGAATTCCTACCGCAGCTATTGCTGGGCCAGCTCCACCCTTAGTAGCAAGAGCATTGAGGGACTAGTTACAGCAATTAGTGTTTTAACCCGAGTGGTGTCTGAAGCAGATCTGAGCACGTAGCAATGGCACAACATCAAACCAGCGTCAGGTTCAGAGCCTGCCCTGCGGCTCCCACCAGGAAAGCTGCATTCCTGGTGGGAGCAGTGGGAAACCCGTGCCAAATTCCCTGAGACGGACCAGCCCTTCGGGAGCCACTCAGGGCGCTTGCCTTGTGCTTCCCTTGAGAGAATATGAAAATATTAGAAAACAAATATTGTCCATTAAAAACAAGCATTTAAGGATTACAGTAAAAATTGAGTAGTTCTAGTGTAGAAAAAGAGCTGGAAAGGGGAAAAAAGGTCAGAAATACACCAAAGGAATTCTGTATGATTTCTTGTGCAATGCATTTTCCTAGTTGTGATTCAAATCAAATTCTACATCAGTCACTCCAAGTGCCACAGGAGTGCAAAGGAGATTTAAACTGTCACATTTTGTCCTTGCCAGACGCCAGTTTAAAGGTGTTTGAAGTGAGCTCACACAGCACTGCCTGAACTCTGCTCGGTGTCAACAACGCCTTTAAATGCTGATAGTCTGCAAGAACATTTGCATATACAAATATATGAGTATTGTGAATCCTTTTTGTTGATTAAAAAAAAAAAAGTACTGACTGTAAAGTTCATAATTTATTACCAATTGGACGTTTCTTAGTAGTTATCAGATACTAATGGTTATTCTTTGAGAAAATAACTGAGCACAAAAGAAAATTAAGATTAAAATCAACTTAAATTTGTTTTTCTCTTTACTGATTTCAGTTGTGATTGGAATCAGTGATTTAAATAATTTGGAATAATTCCTGTGCTTTAACCCTGTAGGACTAGTAGTTGCCGTGTGGCAGGAGAACACTCAGTTTATTCAGAAAGGCACCCGCGTTCCGACTCCTGGCAAACCCACGGAGAAACAAAACCGCATAGATGAGGTTTGGGGGAATTTTTAGGGGACTTCCCACAGTAGCTGTGCATGTATGAAACTAAGCACTTTCCCTGCTGACTACACTTACTTGGGAACAGGAGAARACCTGATGCACCGGCAGAACTGAAGACTTCTGTAGGTACGGTGCAAAGGAGGAAGAGCTGTGGGGGCCACGGGGAGCGTGTCGTCGGTCCGCTTCCCTGCAGCAGCGCTGGCAAGGAAGGCAGCTCCTTGCCTGCCTCGCTCATTTTTCTGAGCACCGCTTCAGTCTCGTAGAAACATTAGCGCTCAAGACAAATTCATTTGTGTGGTAGCTCCATGCAGGCCAGAGAAGTTTCAGGGTTTGGTGTATGTGTATCATATATAACGTTTCTGAAGAGCTTCACTGTACATTCCCTCAATATTCTTCTAAAAGCTTTGCCTGGTGACTTGACAGATTATTTCTCACCTCGAGAGGCTGTACTTGAAATATTGTGTCCCTTCAGGGAGTAATTATAAATAGCAAGGACTTGAATGAGCACCTTCTTAATCTTCCATCTTTGACTTAATATTTTCCCTTCTTATCAACTCTCAGCCACTTGCTTTGAAATTTGACCGATGTCTTTATGTGATTATACATCAAACAGGTAAATTAGAGCCATTTTGATTCTGAGTAGAAATTTGAATGGATTGGAAAAAATGAAGAGACATCTCTATTTTCAAAATGATATCCTCCAAGTATCATACTAGAAGATTTATGTATTCTTCCCCATTGTCATTCATCCGTCATATGCATGTGCAAGAATATTCAGTAACATGAATTTATCCCAACTAAGGCCTTGACTGACATTTTACAAGAGAGCTGCTTTCTCTTTATTTCATGGCAGTAGACGTGCTGATGAAAACTACTTTAGTCTTAAGACCTTTGTGTATGTGAAATGAGTTGATGGGTCTCAAATGTTATCATCAGGAACTTCACTACATTCATTGCTGAGTTGGCCAACAAAACAAAACAAGCTAAGGTTTGAATTTGACTAAGTATTTAAACATCCTTGTGGTGTCTCATCCTCCCCCCACACACACACATTAAAAACACTGAAGCTTTGAGTTACGTATCTGAGCATTTAATAGTTCTGTTTCTGGATCGAAGCACATTGGCAGAGCAATGTGGAAGGCGTTTGTCATTCCACAGTACGTGCTGCGTAATTATGGACATCAATCCTGCATACACTTTTCAGAACAAAATTGAATTGTATGTTCTGTCCCTGAGAAGATGGCTTCCTTTTAGTTCCATAGCACATTGAAATTAAACTCTGCTGAGAATATAAATGAGGTCTTGTTTCAACTTTATGACTTTCCTGCAGGCACTAGTAGACCAGATACAAGAAGCACAGAAGCACTTTCCTCTTTGAAAATTAGCAATCTGACAAAAGAAATGGAGAAGGTCCGATAAAAGCTAGGCAGCTTTGAGACTGTCTGGCGTGTTTTGTCTTGGTCCTGGATGTTTTCCTACAAATCCAGATCAGGTCTGTAGGTGACAGCTGAGCAGTCATGAGGAAAACTGTAGCTCAGAATCTCTTCCTTTTCTTACATTTCAGCGCACCATTTGGTTGCATCTAAATGTTTGGGTTTGGTCTCTAGACTTTGAATCTGTTGCTCAGACGCTGGACATGACTGGTTGTCTCACCAAGAACTTTTGGTGCTGTGTGTCAGCACACAGAGCCACTTGCAGGAAAGCAGGTTACATATTCTGGTTAATCCGCTCTTTAGCTAGCAGCCGCATCTATTTGCAGGTTCCTCCACAGCGTGGCAGTCATTTCTTATCTTCTTAGGAGCCCACTTCACTTGCTGTTGCATTTACTGGCAGAACATGGCTCTTGGAGACAAACTGTTTGTGCGGTGGGAATACTGAGGGGTATAAGGATTTGTGGAAGAAGGAAGCATGGCAGGATTTCGCTCGTTTTCCAGTGCACAGTCCCAGTCATCCCATGGCTCTTCATGTAGGGAGTAATTTCACAGATCTGGATCTAACAATTTGTTGAGTACGTTAGTCGCTCTCAGTCTCCACAGCCCTGATGCTGTGAAGATGGCAGACCTCATTTATTTATCAGCAGGTTCCCAAGATGCTCGTGTCTTGGGTGGTAGATGAACTTGATGTTTCAGTACTCTTTCTGTGGTCTTATTTATTTTATTTTTAAGAAGGTGGGATTTTATTTTTAAGACTTATGAGAGAGATCAAGTGAGTTRTCACCAGCACGTTCTGTCTGGGCTCTTGACCTTTTGGTTGGGTGCTGCTCCTCTGCTGTACTGTAATAGTCCAAGTTTGTCGGCCTTTAAGAGATCTAGTAATACAACCCTTGCCTTCTTTGCCTTTCATATGCTGGGTGCAGGTTAGGAGATGAGCACTAGGCATTACATGGAGGGAGTGATCAATGTATTATTTCGTCTTGAGTTACTTTATTTGATCTGCAATTAATCAATTAGACTGTTTATTAGAGAGATTACAAGGGAAAGTCAGTGCATCTGGTGATTACTCTTATGTCATAGTTCAGATTAAATAAATAGTAGGAAGAAGTAAGATCATGATATTAGATGGATATCTGAAGACATGTTAGACTGCCAGTATGTCACCGCCGTGTTTAGAGCATGACTGAAATATTGGCTAGAGCTCTTGAGAAGGGTGTTGTGAAATTTGCCTGGGCCCCAAGACTTAGGATCGTATTTTATACAAATAGATGCTTACGCCAAAACACTGATCCTTAGAAAGCGCTTGGGTAACTGTCTCATTCTCATACGGGACAAGAATCATTCACAAACGCCTCAGTTGGTTTCCTTTTCAAAAAGATACGTGTCACCATCTAGAAAGCAGCAGAAGCTCAGATCACAAGACCTTTTTTCAAGGACTTCTATACAAACCAGTTTGGAGTTGTTTTTTCCAATTGTCTCCATGTAAATGTTTTCTCTAATATCAGCTAAATACAGTATTCTATAAAGATGCATAAGTTTCAAGGGAAGGTTAAATCTAAGGTGTATTTGTACCATATTAAAAACTTAATTTCACCTCAAATTGAAAATCGTTTGGCAAAGAAACTCCAGCATCTACTGTGAAAACACTAATCCTGTTTAGCACTGAGCACTGATGTTGGCAGCTGAAATCAGTCGGCACTACAGAGGCTCAGGAGCCAAGTGCGTATCGTGCCGGGGTTGTAGTCGTCTTCCCCCCATCTTGGTTTTACTACTTAGGGCTATTTGCATGAGAATAAAATCTGGTTCTTTGGCACTCATCTGCTCCTGCTGTTTATTCCTTGCTCGAGTTTATTGTCTCCGTTTGTGACAACATAATTGGTTTCTGTGGAGAAGATTATGATATTGATGAGACTTATATATGACTTCAGGTGAGGTGCAATCAAAGCAACAATTCGGAGTCAACGGTATTGTCTGCTTTCATCCAGTTTTTGCTAAGACCTGCCTGGCAGCTTAATTAAGGATGTTATTTATTACTGAGTTACACCATGAAAAGCTCAAGTGTGGACACAGTTATGCCAATACAAGTATGATTAGGGGCAGTATTGCTTATTTTGCTTTCTGAACTGGTATAAACTGTAGCAGGCTAGTCAAATTTACACTGGAACTGTTCACACAAGGACCGTTCACTGTTTGGCATAGTTTAAAGTAGTGTTCTCCAGTGTTGACAAGCTGAAAGATTTGAGCTGGAAGAATGCTTGCTTAATAGCTCTTTCTGTGTATTAAATATTTCTTTGAATGGCTATCTGCTSTTGTAAAAGATGAGATATTTGAAGAGCAATTCTAATCAGAGAAGTTCATTTTATTGTAATGTTTTTCCCCACTAATTCCCGATTTGCTATTTTATATCACACCCTATCCATTTTTTCTTTAAATGCCAGCTCTGCAAAGTTCACCTAGCATCTGCAGATCAGCCGGAGATCATCTCCGCGTGTGCGTCTTCGCCAGTAACGCACCCTTCGTGATCAGAACGCATTTGTGGCATTTGCTCCTTTTGGAGGCAGCAGAGTAGCGCGCGCTCTCCCRTGGTGGCGGTGGCCGAGGAGCGAGGCTGGGTGGGGGACACGCGGGGGCGGTGGCCTGGCACGGTCCAGCTAGGCTAACGCAGAGATCAAGAGCGCTAACGTTTGTTGCGGACGAAAGGAGTAGGATGATCTGCATCATGATGTGAATGACGTTTTGTCGGGGGGTGACTGGTGGCTTGTCCTTGGGGGATGTCGCAGGTTAGTTCTTCTCCTATCTGGATCATGGAGCCGGAAGGCTGGAGGGGGAGGCCGAGCACAAGCCCAGTTACACTGAGCCAAGGCTGGAGTCTGCACAGAGGCTCATGGAGACCTGGGCTGCCCACAGGTGGCTGGGGACCAGGCATCCTCCTTCTGCCGCTGCTGGAGGCCACCTGCACGCTCGAGCAGACATTGCTGCGGTTGTGTCGGTTATCCTGCCTTCGTATCCAAGCTCTCCTTTGTAGGCCTGGAGTCAGAAGCGCATCCCCCCTCCTCTCCTCCAGAAGCGCTGGAGTCTCACGCTGCCTCGTGCTTCTGAAAGCCAAGGCCTTAGGCACATGCCTTTCGTGCCGCAGCTTTCATCTGCTCCTGGTTGCACGCTAACACAATGGGGGAAGAGAGAAACCTGAGGAGACAAGCCAAACGTGTCTGATTATATTTTGAAGATCCACGTAATGTGCTGCAAGTAAATGTGTTTCATTTCTGGCATTGCAGATGAGCAGAATTTGGGCGAATACCCTCACTTAGCCACAATTCGAGTTTGAGTTGGCGAGAGGATGGAAGTGCAAACAAAAAAACGGGTGTTTTAGGTATTCAGAGTAGGGAGGGGACATAATTACCTGGTTAAATTGGCTTTACCAGCAGTAGCTGTAAATATGTGTTTAGAGTATGAAATCTGACTGTATTTTGTTACTTAAATTTGAGAGGCTGGACTGGCAGCGGCGAGCAGGGCTTCGCAGAGGCTGTACGGGGTCGGGCAGTGTTGCACTACCGGCTCCGTGGGGCCACGCGGCGATTCGGGCCAGGGAACCGAGCGAAAACCCGTTTGTCAAAAATCCTGATGCAAAGGCCATTAGATCTCCTGCTTTATGGCTTCTTGGTAGCTCAGCGCATGCAAATATTTAATCTCCTGTTTAATTCTGCGTTGTAGGCGTAGGAGCCAGGGGCAAAATCCTAGTGACTTGAGTGGGATCGGGATTTCCCCTGAGAGCAGGCCCATGAACTTTGCTGGGAAATGTAAAGCTCAGTGCTCAGATTCAGCCCTCTGCGCCTTGACCYGCCGTCGACGCCTCTCGACGGCGAAGGCGGCGTCCGGGTTCGGGCGCTGTCCGTGCTGTGAGCTTTGCATCCCGAGCAGGTCCCCGATTAATGACACGTAACTGGAATGCTTGAGGGAGAGTATTTCACTGTAAACCCCCAACGGGGGGCCGAGAGCGGTTCCTCAGGGGCGAGCAGGCAGGTTCACCCCGGGCGCCCGGTGGGCGCAGCTCTGCTGCCGGTCGGGTTTTGCCCCGCGTCCTCCCAGTGCTGCCTCTGCCCAAAGTTTGCTCTGTGCCTCCCTCCGGGAGGGTCCCCCCGCCCGCTGGGTCGTGTCCTTGGCGCGGGGAGGGAGGCGGGCGGGTGTCTGCGTGTCTGTCTGTGTCTGTCTGTGTGTGTGTCTGTGTCTG
>NW_020447752.1:814165-851644 GCF_003343035.1 Apteryx rowi
TGCCGGCAGGGCCAGCCCCTTCCTGGCCGCCTGGCAGGGGCACGCCCGGCCCCCTTCCTCCCGCTCCTCCTCCTCCTCCTCCTGCATGTGTGTGTGTGTGTGCGGGGAGCGGGGCTCCGCCAGCAGCGCCGCTCCAGCCATGTCAGCGCGGCTCCGCCTGGGCCCACCATGAGCCATGGCCATGTCTGCGAGCGCCGACGAGGAGGACTACGAGTCGGAGCCGGAGCCCGAGCCGGGGCCGGGGCTGGCGCCGGGGCCGGGGCCCGAGCCGGGGCCGGAGCAGGTCCGGGGCTGGGCGGCGAAGTTTGCAGCAGGAAGGGAAGGGAGGGGAAGGGAGGGGAGGGAGGGGAGGAGGCCGGGCCGGGCAGCGCCGCGCCGCGCCGGCAGCGGGGCCGGGAACAATGTGGGGTCGGGAGCGGCCCCGGCCCCGGGCGTGTCGGCGGCGCGGGGCGGGAGCGGGGCGCGGAGCGGGGCCGGGGCCGGGGCCGGGGCCGGGGCCGCGCCCGGCGGGGGCAGCGGGGCTGCCGCGCCGCTCCGGGGGCGAACGCGGCCGGAGCGTGTGCTCGTGCCTCGCCGGCCTTTTTCCTCCCGTTCCCAGATATTTTTTTATTTATTTTTTAATAAGATTCCTCGAATAGCTGCGAGGGCTGCGTGACTTCAGGAGGAGTCTGATGCCGAGCCGAGTTACCTCGCCTCGGCTGGGTTTACAGGCGAAAGCGCCTTTCCGTTCCCGGGGACGAGGGATGGAGCATAAAGAAAAGGATGTGGGTTAAAATGAAAAGAGAACTTTCATTAATACTTCCAGGGTCTGTTCTCTGAAGTTTTTTTTTTCTTCTCCCCCCCTTTGGGTGAAAGAGAATAAACTTTTGATATTTATGGAGTAATCTGTGAAAAATAATCCAGAACATATGTTCTAGATTGCAGATTTTACTTTCTAAGAACTGCCTAAGCAATTAAAAATGCACCAGGAATAGAATGCATACATGTGTATGCAATTTAAGCATAAACTTGGTATTTTTGTTCATAACTCAAGGTGATTTGCTCTTCAAAATAGCCCCATAATTTGCAACAAGTTGGTACATAGGCCAGGTATTGAGTCTAGCCACCAACACCCATTTCACTTATACTAATTGTGCTACTTTTTGTTCAATAACTGTACCAAGAAAGCAAGGCTGGAAAAAGAGTTCAGGCTGGATGGCGGTGGTGCACCTTGGGTGCTCCCCGGCGGGGGCAGAGCTGGTGTGGAAGTGTTAAGAGAGATGTTAATGTGCTGCACTGGCCTGTTGTCGCGGCAGTCCAAGAAACTAAGCCGGTTCTTGGATGAGTAACTTTAATAAAGCCTTTGCTTAATTCCAAGGGTTGTGTGAATGAACAGGCCAGTGCTGCTGCTCAGATCGCTGCCGAACTCCCAGGGCCCAGAGCGAGAACATCCCAGCCCCTCTTCCCTTTTTTTAAACTTTGTCCCACGCTAGGCCTCTTCCATTTGCTTCCCTGTTTTGATGTGATTACTGCATGCTCTTTTTTAAAGAGGTAATAGCTGGAAGAACAGATTGGTCTCAGCTGCATTGAAACAGCTGTGAAATCACTGCTGAAGGTGCTAGTTCTTGCTGGATGAATCTGAAACATTGGTTATATTCTGGGATTCTTCAGTTCTGCTAAAACGTAAGACTCGATAGCATTTGTGTATCTTAGGAGCTTAAAACAAAAATTAACGTAGAGAAGTGGCGATCCTTCCTGTGTGATTCTTTAAAAGTTTTGATCTGGACCTGAATTTTAACGTTGTGGCCTTCATAGCAAAGGCATATGAAGTGTTTTTTGGTCTCTTTGTTCAAAACAGTTAGAATGAGGAAAAGCTTAGCGTGGACCCAATTATATTTTCATACAAGTCTGCTTTTAACGCATGTAGTTGCTGTATTTTTCTACGTAGGAAATGTTAAATCAGTGTCGCGTAGCCTTATCCCCCTGTGATAGTCCCTGCTCTGTAACGGCCGAAACATTTTAACTCTACAGGTGTCACAACTGTAGTGCTCAGACAGGGGCTGCGGAGTTTGTGCAAGTTTCTTCCTACCCTTCACCTTCAGTCTGTCCTTTCTCCCCGGGTCTAAACTAAGAAAATAGGATGGTCAGGTCTTCCGGCGCGAGCGCGGATGGGATTTGTTGCGGTGGAGCCCCGCGGCGCCGGGCCGCTCCAGGTGCCCAGGGCTGAGATTTCCGATAGTGACACTTGGTCTAGCAAAAGCTGCTTGTGTGAACAGTTACCCCAAGAAAAATACTCCTGGGTGGAGGCTGGGGGGATTTTTCTGAAGTAGCAGTGAGAAAAGCTACGTTTGCAGAAGGTGCCCCAAGTCCGTATAATTTACTGGTCTCCTTTCTTTCTAAGAGCTCCTGCTTTGGATGCAGCTTATCTACAGAAGCATATTTTTGCTAGTGTATCTTATTCCACCCTCCAGGCCTAACTTCTGCCTCCTCACCGCCAGAGGAGAATAAACTGGGGCACTTGCACTGGCACAGACGTGCCAGTTTATCATGCCCTAAACAACGTAGCTATGTTGGCAGAAAGCTGCTGGAGTGTCGCTAACACGCAGATGAACCTGCAAGGTGCAAGTTCTTCCGTTTACTTGTGGGAAATGGACCTGTTTGTTCAGTCTTGGAGCTCGGTGTGGTGACCCGCAGCGGCGGTCGCTAGCGACTCCATCATTTTTTTTGCACCAGAGGACGGGAAAGTCCGTAGATGCGAATTGGCGGAGATGACAGCCCTTGACCATCCGGGTAGTCTTAATCCTGCCTGGGGACGCCTGGGCGTGATGGCTGTCCCCTGCCCTGCGATGCCCCTTGTTCAGCGGGGGGCTTTGGGGCGTGAGGTGCCTGGCGCGATGCCTCGGCCCCGCGGGAGCGTGCGCCGGCGGCAGCCGATGTGGCTCTTGTAAACCCTCGCCGTTAGAGGGGAACAGAAATCTCATGGAGTTCGTGCGCGTGAACTTTGGGGCAGGTTGGCTTTAGTCAAAGGCGTTAAACCTGAGCCGTTGGTTTGCCCTCTTGAGCCGATGGGGTTTTTAAGGACTTTGCTGACAGCAACGCCCTGATTTTTTTTGCCGTCTTCAACTCACTTCGTCCTCAGCACCCCTGAATTCCTGCCGTCACGGCGCCCTCTCCTCTCCTTCTCTCCCTGGCCAAGTTCTCCCTTGGAGCAGGGATCCTGGCAGTTACCGAAGGGATACGGGTTTAACAGTGAGGAATTGGTGACTTCGCTGTGCTGTCTAGTACCAGACAGGGTCCGTGTAAGGGGCCGCCAGCCGCCCTAACACCGGTCGCTGTATTTCCGAGTTACCGGAGTGTTAATGAGAGGCTCTGTTTCCTCCTCGAGACGTCTTGTAAAATGACTTTGGGTCTCCGTCCCGCGTGCTAGTGTGCATGTCACCGGTCCCCACTGTGGTCACTTCTGGTGACAGCCAGTTTGGCTGCTTCCCTTTCGAACCTCGCGTGCGTAGAGTCGGAGGCTGGGAGAGGGACGCGTTACCGGAACGATGCCGAAAGTTCGTGCCGCTTTCGCCGGCTCTGGGCGACAGGCTGGGAGCGTCGTCCTTCAGAGCTTCCCCCTGTTTGCCTGGGAAGATGCACCTCTGCCTCCTGGCCGCTGTGATGCCTGGCAAGCGGCGGGGAAATCGCGGAGCAGAGGCCTCCTCTGGGGCGGCGGCGGGTTCTCCAGCGCTCCCTCTCTGCCCGTGACCTGGTGCGTTTAAGAGCTCTTTTAGCTGACAACAATTGTAAATTGTGGTGAGGATGTTGTCTTTTTTTTCCCCCTAGTGTGTGTTTATCTGACAATATAAAGAAAGTGCTGGTATTTAAATTCCTCTAGTCTGGTTCTGTTAAGAGCTGTATGGAGCAGCAGGGCTGTACAAAGGTGTAGGCACGGGGCTGGCGCCCAGGAGGTCCTGGCTCCTCGCTTGCCTTTCCGGGCTGATGCTGTTGTGCGGACTTGGCCCAACTACTGCAAATAGAATAAACTGAAATCCATCCATCTGTTATGAAAGCAAAACACCCCTGTCTTGCAAGTGGAAGGGGTATGTTCATCCAGCACCTCAAAAATATGAAAGCTAAAGACATAAAATGTCTTTTCTTGGGGAGATTTGTGCAGTGGATACATTAGCTGGTCGCATTGCGCTTGGTTGGGACGTGAAGCCCTTCAGGGTCTCGGCGAGCTGGCCGCACGCGTAAGCCCTGCAGAAGGGCACTGCGCCTGCGCCTGCGCCTGAATTTCGGTGGGAAGTGTTGAGGCTGAAATAACGGTACGGTGCTGCCGGCAGCAGTCAGGCAGCGCATGAGGCTGAACGGAGGAACGAGACCCATGCCCAGACAAAGGCCACTTGCAGAAGAGCTGGTTTCAGGGCTGCAGGCGTTGTCAGCCTTGCTTTTAGGGCAGGCCAGGACCCTGCTCCTAGCCTGGCTTGTGCCGTCAGCTGATCTTCCTCCCCAGAGCAGGGGGGTTTGTATGTGAAGGTGCCTGGGGACAGCTCCAGCAGAGCCAAGCGGGTGGTGGGGGTGGTGGTTACAGCATCAGCACTTACTTACCCTGCGTTTGGCAGCTGATGGCTCTTGAAAGGTACATCTCCAAAATGTGATCACCCTCTATTTCTGTTAATCCAAGGTCTTTTTAGTTATTCTTCACAACTGCAAAGGTTAGAAAAATGTTGCTGTAAACATCAAAGTTGAGATTCTGTTGTCTAAGAGCTGGGCTGGGGGCACATGGGTTCTTCGGCCCTCTGCCGCCTCCGGCCCTGGGCTCGGGCAGGCAGAACTGCTTTGCTACCCAGTGGGGTGGCTTCAGAGGCTGCCGTGCAGGGAGATGGCACGTGGTGGAAGCGTGTTAAAGTACCTGTGCACACACGGTGAAAATTTCCCAACAGCCAAACGCTTGCCAAAGCCGAGATAAACTAGCGCTCGAGCGTAGCGACTCCTGCAGGCAGCGTTCCTAGGGGGTTGCTTACGGAGTTGGAGGTGGGACACCTGGGTTTGTTCCCAGATCCGTACGGACTTGTTGAGGGCCTTGAATCATTGATGACCTCTTCTTCCCACCCAGTCCCCTCCCTAACTGTTGTCCACCAGGAGCTCTCTGAATTCAGTGGGGTTTGTAGGGACTCAGCACACCTGAAAATCAGTTTGCTAATTTGTCCCCTTCCTGGTCTGAAGAGTGGGAGTGTTTAATCGCTGTGGAGTGGGAACGTGGTGCCACCTTCACTGCTTGTAAATGGCTTTGTAGTTCCTAGTATATTGTGTTTGGTGGCCAAACCTTGTTCCTAGTACCCACACTGCGCTGAATCCCACAGGGATTGCCGCAGGCTCTCGGCAGTTCGGTTTTGCTCGGTGTGGCTGCCGTTGTGTATCGCGCAGCAGTAGTCTGGTGGGGGGGACGCAGCAGGAGGCCTGTGAACACATCTGCTTTTGGAAGGCAGGCAGTGCAAGTCCACCAGCTTCTAGGTCTCAATATCCTGGAAGCAGATATTTAGTATATTAATTCCGATTGGTTTCAGCAGCCATTTGCGCAGCCTTCATTAGGAGCTTGGGGAGCGGTTGTCATCACTCCAGCATCCTCCTACCCTGCTTTGGAGGACTGTCACTGTGCCAGGGGAGCACGGACGCACTTTCTGCGGAGGTGCTGGAAAACATAGGGGTTTGCCTGAGGTAGGAGGTCAGGCAGGCCCGGTCTTGGCTCCTTGGGGTTTGTTGTAAGAATTAGAAAAATACCGGTTCAAGTTTGGCATAAATTTGCTTTCCTCCACAGCTCTCAGAGCTGGCTGCTGGGGGCTACAGCGTCAGCAGGCAAAGGCTGTGCCTCACGATGAGTTCGAGGGTCTCAGCTTGTGGCCTTGTCGGGAGAAGAGATAATAGGATCTAACAGGCGGGAGAAGCCGTCTGGCCAGAACTAGCCTGGGGCCGAGTGTGTCACCCAATCCTGCTCCCGAGGCCGCGGAGCTGCTCTTTGCTGGCCTCTGTGGTAAAGCCGGTTTAAGAGATTCCTGCTGTCCCCCACCGCTCGGCCGTTGCCCTGCAGAGGTGTCCAGGAGGGCTGTGAGTTCGGTGCAGAGGTGGGAACAAGGGCCGCGAAGGAAATCTCTCACGGGGCTTCGCTCCCGGGGCCGGCACATTGCAGAGCTGCAGCCTGAGCTGGAAACGCGGCAGTATCTGTTCGCTAACATCAGCCTGGAATTTATCTGGCGCTCTGCCACATGCTAAATAAACCCCAAGTCATGGTGGAGGCTCCTTCTACCCCCTTGAATCCCAGCCCCTTTTTGGGATAGCAACCCACAGGCCAGATTTCCTTCTGTTGAGGTTTTTAAGCGACCAAGTTGAGCCCCTTGAAACTAGATACTAGTGGGAATTCCTGCAAGGCCTCTCTAGCCGTGCTGACGGGGACATGGTGCAGTGAAAACGTGCGTTGGATTGAGGGTGTTCTGGTCAGTTGGCAAGTTAGTACAAACGCGGCTAGTACAATGGCTTGAATTTCCGAATGTGCACTGAAGAGGACAAGGTGGGTAAGAAATCTGTTGCATACAGCGAGCTCGGAGGTCTGTGTCTCTGCATCCTTGTGCCGCGTGTTGGGAGTTTACAAGGGGTCCGAGTTGTGTGGTGCGGTCTGGCTTCCGACTTGCCCTTGTCCCTTTGCCTTCCTGCTTTTTTTTGGTCAGGATTCTCAAATCCCGTAGTCAGGTGGAGTCTTTTTTCCCCTTGCATCTTTGCAGTGTCCTGGTGTTTAAGACATGGTCCTGGGAATCAGGCCCTGGCTTGTGTTACTGTGACAATCGGAAGATGCCTCCCAACTGGAAGAGTAGCCGGTTTGATGCCTAGTTGAGAGAGATTGTATTTAAAACATCAAACCGTTCCGATGGTGTCGTAACTGGTGTTTGCCTTCTTGAAAAACTGGTGTTAGCTCGTGTCCGAACCTAGGGCTGGGTGCGACCTTCCGCGTGCTGTTGGCGGAGGGGAACTGCGCAGGTGGTCGCACGCTTTTCAGTTCACTTTGCTCCCACCCAAGTCTGGCCTCTGGTTCACATTTCACACGTTTGTGAGTGGAGGGAGACTGACTGAAAAGAAGGCAGGGGTGGTTCACGCTGAGAAAGAAAATGAGCCCTTACCTAGGTGCTTCTAAGCCAGTCCTGCCAGGGCTGACTTCATCCTTGAGAGTGTGAAAGTTAGTCTCAAGGGCAGATGTTCATCCTGGAGGACGTTTGAAGTTGATCTCAAATCTGCGCTCTGGTGCAGTTTCTGATGGGGAGCTGCACCTTTCTCTGCTCAGCTAGCGCAGGAGGATTCAACTTGCAAGCAGAACAAAAACTGTTCAGAAGGAACATAATTAAAAACTTCCTGAAGTCTGCGTAGCCTCGTCCGCTGAGCAGTGCTTTCTCCCACCCCAGTTATGGCAGTGAGTCTGCGTGAAGAGGAAAAATCAGAGGTGCAGCTCCCTGCTTCTCTGCTCTCCCAGCACTGCGGCTCCTGGGATGGACACTCTGCGTTAAAGTAGCGGCGCTCTTGCGCAGGTTAATAAAATCACAGGGGAGGCTCGCTGGGTCAGCTGGGAGGAAGGTCAAAAGCTCATCAATGTGGCTTTTCTGCAGGCTTGCGTAGTAGGACACTCGGGGAAGCCACCGCAGTCCCAAATAGTGTGTCTGCCTGGACCTCTCTTTTAAAAAGCGCGGTGGAAGCTGTGTGCGGCTTGCTTTAGCCAACCTCCGTCTGCCTTAGTGACTGCCCAGCGTTCAGCAGCAACGGAAAGCGAAACTGCCTCATCTGTCATTCAGATGCTGAGATGTGCAGAAAGTGGAAAAGTTGCATAGACACTACAACAGATGAGCTTTGCAGGCCTATTTTTGCTCATCTTTATGGAGAAGGCTGTCGGGGTAAGGATTGGCCACGCCAGTTCTTGTGTAATTACCCCCATACAATTACATTGTAGTTTGTAATTTGGCTTGAGCTGTATGTCCTTGTGTTTAACGTGGAGTTTCTGATTGGAACGTGAAGTTTAGATGTCCAGAGTGAATATGTTGTAGTTAACCTAATCATTCAAAATCTTTTCATGCTCCCTTAGCTACTGCCTTAAAGGTCATTGAAATCTAGACCCAGGATGCCCTTTCTAGCCTTTGGACGGCGTCGGTTAGTATGCTATTTTTGAGCACTTGTTAGTGCTAGATATGAGGGGAGCCCTTTTGGAAGGGTTTTGTAGTATTTGTGTTTTATTTCCTACTTTATCACTTGGCAGCAGTTCATACTCTCCTCTTTCTTCTAGGAAGATTGCAGTGGCTTGAGTCACTGTTGCTGAATGTTTCCCTGTTGTACCTAGCCTCAAAATTGCTTTTGCAGCCTCCTTGGGCTCTTCCATTTCCAAAGGAGGAAAACAGACCTTCTGGCTGAATCTGAGTACAGTCCTAGGAGCCTCCTAGCCAAAGCTCAGCAACGGCACCGATGGTCTCTTTGGTCTGAGCCAAGCTCGTCGCTTGGGACGAGGTCCTGCAGCGTGCGAGTAGGCTCTGGCTGCCCTCCTGCCGAAGTGTAGCTGGGGGGTCTCGTATCTGTGCCTTGGTTTCTTTGTCTTTTGACAACGCGTCTTTTCCTCAAAAACTGATGGAACTCGTTTAGCTGTAAGAGTGATTGTATGCGTGTGCTAAGTATTACCCATCTGTGGATGTTTGCGATACATCTGTCGGTTTTGCATCGGAGACGTATACAGTACCTGCCCCGGGAATTTCTGTAGCCTCTGCGGCAAGCGGGACGCATCTTTAACCTTTTGTGTCTGGCTCTTTCAGAACAGGGCAGTCGGACGGCCCAAAGGGAAGCTGGGCGCTGCTTCTGCGGTGAAGCTAGCAGCTAATCGGACCACCGCGGGAGCACGGCGGAGGAGGACGCGATGCCGCAAGTGCGAGGCGTGTCTGCGGACAGAGTGCGGCGAGTGTCACTTCTGCAAAGACATGAAGAAATTTGGGGGGCCCGGCAGGATGAAGCAGTCCTGCATTATGAGGCAGTGCATTGCAGTAAGTGCGCCTGTTGCTCCAGCTCTTTCGGAGTTTTCTTTCCTATGTCTGTGTCTCCTGGTGACAAGGCCTGGAACCGAGGACTCTCCTTGGAGTAGTCTGTAAAATGGCAGAACAGTGTAATCCCTGCCTTTTTCTTCCCCTTGCTTTCCACCCTGCAAAGCTCTTAAACTCCTAAAGCTTAATATTGCTGCTTTCGTCCTCGGTCGTGTGGAAGGCAGGTGTGGAGCTTATCAGTACACCATAATTCAGCTCTCTAATCACTTTAAAATGCTGGGATTTGGGGGAAAAGGGGAAGAGAGGGAAGTTCTGATTCAAAGGTGGAAGAGGCCTGTTTGGTTTGAATCTTTTTTGATTTTCCTGAACAACCACCTTGCAACTGTCTTTACCACCTTAACTACTTAACCAATTTAAGATATGGGGAAATCTTAGACAGCATCCCCCAAGGTTTTGGCACTGGTGACCCCAGCCCCAGGCCAGGTGAGATCTGAATGTGAATTTGTTTGCTGTTACCTAGGCGTGTGGGAGGGGTCTGGTCCAGAAGAGCCAGAGAGCCACCCAGCCCAGGGGCTTGTCTTCTGCAGGGACTGGAAATGGCTGCCTGGCCATGCGCATCAGAACAGGGCAAGTAGGTAGTCGAAGACAGTTTCCTGGGTTCCAGTGATACGTTGCTTAGAAGCTTCTTGAGCCACGAGTGATAGCTTTGTGCTTGACAAATATTGAAAGATTATTCTCCCATTAAGTTGTCCAAGCACCTTTTGAAGCCATTGCTTTCATATTGACTGTGCCGCTGAGTTTCTCCTCAGGGTTCAGTGCACCCTCCCAAGAATAAGAACTAGCTGTAGCTTTCCTCCTAATTTTAGCTGTGGTCAGCTACCCTGGCAAGTTTAAGCCTTCTGCTGATAAACTGGAAGACCTTCAGTTTGCAGGCATTAAACAGCATCAGTTTCTGAAGGGGGTTGTTTGTTTTTAAAGGGAAAGGAATGTTGTCTATTCATAACTGTAATATTACCCTATCTATGCTGATTTTCATCTGACTCTTGATTTAGTCTTGTTACTGTTCCATTCACCTAGGCTTTTTTCTTTAATCCTGTTGAGGAAACTGAAGTGGAGGCGTTAGGTGGCATGGTCAGGCTTTAAAAACTGATAAGCACTTAGTGTTTCCAGTAGTTGCTCCTGGTAGCTCACGCCTTGTCCTGTTCTAAGCCCTGCGCAGTTTTGGCACAGAGGGTTGGATTCGGCTCTCCGGGATCTTTCAGTACATAGAATATCTACCTTTCTGCAGAGTGCTTTTGCAGCTCGAGTGTCTTTTCTTTGAACTCTTGATTTCCTGGAGTGTGGCATGAATTGAACAGCATGGATGAAGAATTTATTATTCTCCAGGGAGAAGAAATTGTGAAATCCTGCTGCCTTTTTTGCGGAGGGATTAAATTAGGGCTGAAGTGTGTTTTATTGTCCTGCCTGATGAAGGAAACTTTCCTACTAAGCAGTTTTAATCTTGATATGCAGGCTGAGCCTTTTGGAGGAGATGAACTGGGTTCTCTTCTGGCTGAGCGTAGTTGTCTTCCCATCCCCTCCCCGCCTATGAAAAAGTGTTTTTCTTCAGTCAGTATGTGCAGTTTTATTTCCAAGAGCCCTGTTAGAACACAGCGCTTGGTAGCCAGGGTATTTTGGTTCCTCATCCAGTCTGTACATGAGCTCTAGCGGCATTTCTACTCTTTGGAGGTTCCCATTGGTGTAAATAGCAGTGGGGATGCTACAAACTTCCTTAGAGCAGCAAAAGCCTAGAAAATTAACCGGTTGAACTGTGGTAACTTGTAATGGGACTTTACATTTCTGTAAGTGATCCTGTTGTCTTTGCTCTTGGTCGTTATGTTCGCTAGCAGTTGCAATAGGAACACGTCGTGATGCGCATCCAACAGCTTCCAGCAAAAAAAGAAGAAAACGGTCCAAACAAGGCTCTGTGGAAGTGATGATTCCCCACAGTTCTGGGACTGCTGTTTCCTCTAGTTAATATCATTGACAATATTAACTAGACCCAGACTTCCATTACGCTTGGAAGCCTTAAGAGAGCCTGTACTGCGCTTCGGAGAGCAGGAAGCTCCTCTGCATCGCTGGTTCAATCAAGAAGGGAGGCAGGAGAGCCTGGGACGCTCCCTGATGCGTTGGAAGGGTGTGAAGGGAGTGCGGGGGCTCTGTGCTGGGAGGACGAGTCATGACAGCACAGCTGCTCTTTGAGCCCTTCCGCAGCGCAGAGGGAGGGGGCACGGAGGATGTTCCCTAGAGACCCTTGCTCCCAGCAAGAAGAAACTCGAGTACTCCCGGGGTCTCCGTGCTCACCGCTTGTGTACGGATATAAATTATTGCCGTGTGGGAGATCAGACAGAGCAAGTGGGCTCAGGACAACTTAACTTTTCTCTGGTTTACCCCCTGATGCAATGGGATCTGGGGGATTCCTGTTGTGAGCCTGGAAGAAGGATAGGAATTAAATAACATTTGCAGAATGCTTTTAAAATGGAGCATGGGTAAGCACTGGCATGAGAAAGCAGGAAAGTGTTGCCAGAGCTAAGGTATCAGTTGCTGGTGTGCTCTGCGGTGTCTTACCATAGCTGGTTTTCCCCTAAGTCTGAAATTTCCTGGAGGATACACTGTTGCCGCATAGATTTGATTCAATATACAGTTACCCGGTTAGAGATTTTATTCACTCCGTACATGAGAGGTCCTTGCCATGAAAAGCCGTATCTCTAGCTCCCACTGCTTCGTAGTTGAGGAGTTACAACCTAATTGATTTTATTTCACATTACAGCCAGGTTCTTATGAGGATCTTAGTTATCTTTCTTGTAATGAGGCTTACACCCTGTTGCAGCAAACCAGAGTTTTGTTCCTCATTAGCGCAAGGGTAGCTTTTTTAATTAGACTGGCATTCAGTGCTTTGACATGGGGGACAGAAATATGAGATGCTACAGTTGCCCTTTTACATCAGTGAAGGAGGGGGAAGATCGCCACCCTTCCCACTTGTCGCCCTTCTAGGAGAGGAATTCTCTTTTTAAGTGTCTCTGCAGCGTTTCACAGGGTTGCGGTTTGGAGCAGGGCCTTCAGGCCCGTGCTGTGACAGCCCGTCGGTCAGAGAAAGGCCTCCTCTCGGTTCTGCTGTGGCCTGSCTGTGCGGCCTGGATTGGCTCCCGTAACCTCTGGCTGCCCAGCTTGTAAAATGGGGGAGCTGCCAAATTGTTGGTCAGATTGTGAAGCTTAATGGCTGGGCCTGGCCTGTTGTAGGCTGCTTTTCTTCCCTCCCGCTGTATTTCAGTAAAGTGACTCACAGACCACCATGTGTGTGAGCTCACCGATTCAAGGGACCCACAAAGCAATTATTCCTTCTCATCCCTGGAATTCCCCACTGACCTGTGTTGCTACAGGGAGGGCACTGTCATTCCCTGATACGTGTCCTGTGATGCCTGGGGTGGGTACCCAGCCCCGAATGTTACCCGGTTCTTCTTGCCTTCATTGATCAGCTGAAAAGTAGCCTTCGGCCGCTTGCGTAATTAAGCCCTCTTGATCTTCTCTCTCCAAAACTTTGGAATGAGAATACTGTAAATGAATGTTGTGATCTTCTATTTCCATATGCTTTCTGTGCCCTGATCAAGGCTTCTTTCTGCTATGTGTAAACAGCCGGTGTTGCCTCATACTGCTGTGTGTCTGGTGTGTGGAGAAGCTGGGAAAGAGGACACTGTGGAAGAGGAGGAGAGCAAGTTTAATCTCATGCTAATGGAATGCTCCATTTGTAATGAAATAATACACCCAGGATGCCTTAAGGTGAGTACGACGATGTGATACTTGGTGGAAGCAAAAACTGGATCGGGTATCACTTTAATGTAAAAGTAGTACACAGAAAGCAGAAAGCTTTCACGTTTTCGTCTTTGGAAACTCAGTGAGCAAAGAGTCAGTGCGAGAAGCAGGGTGACAGCGGCGGCGCCCGCAGCCCTGGCTGGCTGGCGGGGATCGTCACCTGAGGCACTGGCAGCCCTGGGTGCAGAGGCCCTCGCTTCGGACAGCCGCAGAGATGTGTTTGCATGCAGATGTTGTGCAGGGTTTTTTGTTTGCCTCTTGTTTAAGGAAGTGAGGAGTCTCAGGTGCGACAGAAAGCTCAGCTAATGTTTTGACACTGACTTGTTTCCGGAAGACAGAAAAATCTGCCTGTAGCTTTGGATGAGTTAGGGTCACAACCCCCGTATCAGCAGCTCCTTCCATGGCCCACAAAGCACAAATGAGTAGTTTGGTGTTTGTGTTTGTCCAGGCACAGATGTGCCATTCAGCGGCAGCTGGCTTTAAAGATGCTGCCAGCAAACGCTGCAGCTCTAGAGAACAAACTGAGCAAGCTTCAGGCTGCAGGAGGGCTCGCCCTTGGCTGACTCGAGTAATGTGAGCAGCTCATTTCTTTGCTGGTAGCAGAAGTGTTGTTTGGGGCATATATTTGCGTGTGAGTATTTGGAAGCTTCTCCTCTCCAGAGCTGGTTGTGTTTCAGCTGCTCAGCCATTTCCTGTTGCTGATTTGTTTATGGTTAGTGATTTGCCAGAGCAAAGGTATTCGGACGCAGCGTGCCCCAGAAAGCAGCGTTGGGCCCCTCCGGGAGGGGAGCTGCGCTCCCTGGGCAAGGCCTGGGGCAATGCTCTCCTGGTCCCTTGTTGTTCTTGCRCTGTTGCACCAGATGCTGCGCATGTGTCGTTCATCAGAGCAGAAAGTGGGTAGGTGTCAAACCAGAGCTGTGGCTGTCTCCCTGCTCCATGAGGAATGGGGTGCCTGCAGCTCCCGCCACAGCGGGGCTCGGAAAGGGAGCTGTGCTTGCTTGGCTCTGCTTCAAACCAGGCGTCGGGGGCTGATAGGACGGGAAGGAGCTGCTCCTCTTCAGCGGTGCCTCAGCCCCGACTTGTAGCTGCTCTTTTACTATTCTGGTCATTCCTCAAAGTGCCCTGCACTCCCCCATCTCCTGTTTTGCAGCAGCAGTGATGCTTCACGGTCAGGTCCGGAGGACAGGATTGTTGTCTAGTGACAGCTCGAGTACAGTTTCCCCTCCCTGTACCACATTTGGGGCTAGTTGCACAGGATGTGGGTCAGACCTGTGAAATCAAGCAAGTGCTGTTTGTTCTTTTGTGCATAGGTGGTGTTTTGAGTGCTGTTTTGGTAACTCGGAGCAATGTTGCTTCAGGTGGCTGTCCAAGTTGAACAGTGGGAGATTTACGGTGTGCCTTGCGTGTCTTGTATTGTAATTTCCTAATGCTTTCGGCAAGCTGGAACGGTGGGATAACTGATACTATTTACTGGGACGAAAGGGCACCATTGCCGGTTGGATTTGGAAATCCTCTTGGAAGGCAAGAGGAGACTGCACAGGAGAAGAGCAAAAGGAAAATGGAGCCTTTCCATTGATTTTTTCACTTTGCTCGTTGTTCCTGGCTTCCATGATTTTCTGTGGGATGAAAGACTCAGTTGCTGTGTTGTGTCTGCCTGGTGTTTGAGCCCCTGACATGGACTTAAGCCCGGAGGATGGAGCCCCACAGATTGTACTTGTGGGAAACACTGCTGGGTGCAGACACAGCACCCGGGCAGCTGCCCCTGCTCTCCACCCAAGAGAAAGTCCCTTCCTGTCCTTCTCAGGAGATAGGCAGTAATACGCATGAACTGTGGGTGTCATCTCCAGTAAAACTTGTCTGGCAAACATACTTTGGGGGGAGACTAGAAGAAACTGGATCAGTGAAGGAATGAATGTGCTTTTTCTCAGTTTCTTATTCTCACATGGAGAGAGTTCCCTTGCTTGGTCAATACCTCCGAGGTGGCTCCAAAGCTCCTGGAGTAGTTCAGCACATGCCAGGGTAATTCATACTGCGGGGCAGGCTCCTCCTGGTTTGGAGCTCATCCACTTCCAAATTCCTGATTTGGCTGTGCGCATTTGTGGTGGGTTTTCTCCATCAGAGAACCAGTCTCACAGGGTGATCTCTTAGAGTGTCTGTGGATGCGTCTGTCCTCTACCACTGGCTAATAGTTGAGCTAGGTTCAGTGGGGATGCATTAACCAGAACCGTGGAGGACTCACCGTCTAGCTTCTGGAGCAGGTTTTATAGCTGGAGCCGAATGTCAGGTTTYGGCAGTGGGTAGCTGCAGTTTAAGGGTAGCTCAGGTGCATCGGTGCTGTGCCGCAGTCGCAGCCGGGAGGCGCTTCCTTGGGTGCCCCTCGCCGAGGGAGCCCTGGGGCCTGACCCCGTTGGGTTGGAGCTGCCCGGAGGACGGCCAGGCTGTTCCACGGCCCGGGAAATGCCATGGAGTGGTTTCTGGCACCCTGCTGCTTTTCCTGAATATACAATACTAACACGAGCGCTTGTTTTGCTGAAGAGTTTCTTACGAAACGGTGACGCTTTCGCACCCRCAGCTTTGCCCACGTTGTTTCCAGGGGGAGCCGGTGAGATCTGCAGAGGAGTAGTCCTTAGCTGTTAAAGTGTTTGAGTTGAACCCAAATTGATGAATTTTTCTTGCTACGTGGCAAATTGCTAATAACACTGGTCAACACTGGTGACTGGGCGCAGTATTTGATGCCGCTATCTTAAGGAAAGGGGGTATGTTTTCCCCAGCAGGAGCCCATTCCTTTTCATCTTTTAAGTGGATATAGCGATAATGATGAAAAAGATTAATATGTTTAGGTGCGTTGGCAGAACAGCAGAAATACAAAGACCTTTCCCAGCACAGCCGCGCTGCTGCCCGCGGCTCGGGGAGGTTGGCTCGGCACCCTGGGGGCTCCGTGCTCCCTAACGGGAAGACTTCGTAGTGGGGTAGCCTCGCGTTTAGACTTTGTGCGTCGCTGACCTCGCCGTGCAGGTACGTTCCCGCAGGTGCCTCATGCGGGGGGGCTTAGACGCTCACCTGCAGCATGCAGTGAGCCCGCCAAACCGGCTCCCACCCAGCCTGGCAGGCTCGGGCCGCGTTCGGTGGCAGGTTTGTGTGCGTCTAATTCGGTTGCTTACAGCTCCTCACATCTGTTCAGTTCCTTAAACTTCGCAGAAGGGACGGAGCTGTAGCGCTTTCCCTTTGGTAGCATTCGCTCTATATTCAGTGCGGGAAATAACTTGTTCCCAGCTTGGGCTGGGGCCAGGAGCCGCTCCCCCGAGGCGGAGATGTACACAGCTCCTCCTGGAGTATCCTGCACTTACCATGGGAAAGAAGGTTCAAAGGCGCACAGTTGTGATAAAACCAGTATTTAAATTCTGCCCACTTCATTTACCCACTTATTAACTCCAGAAGACTTGCTGAAAGAGCCTGACGAGCCGTCGCTCTCGCTCGATGGGGAAGCGGTCCAGCGCGGGGCTGGAGGAAGCAGCCCCGCGAAGCGAGGACGTGCTCCCGCGCGGCCGGCCTGCCTCCGCTGGGCCGGGAAACGCGTCGCGCGCGTGAAAAATCGGCAGCTCTCTGGCCGTGCCTGTTGCAGCTGCAGTCCCCCGATCGCGCYGCCGGTGCCCAGCTGTTTGTCTTGACAGTCGCGTGTTTTTCTTTTCTACAGTAGCAATAAATCTTTTTTTTTTTTTTTCCTCCAAGGCTTTTTTCTAAAAATATAATTGAACCCTTAAGATGCGAATGTGCCATCTGTGAGTGTATGTGTTTGCGTGGAGGGTGGTTTTTAGCTTAGCTCTATTTTTCGGTTTCATTCACAGAAATTTCTTTTCAAAAACACCTATCTCCTATTTGGGGAGTAACACAGGCTCCTATGTGGAAATTCAAAACCAGCTTTTCTGCTGCGTACGGCAGGACGGCGCTTTTAATTGCGGTGTGACACCACCGCGCGTGCCTTTTCTCTTTCAGAAGGCAAAACGCCACAATCCCTCCGTGGTAATAAAATAGCAGCATTTCTCGTCGTTACAGTAGCTGGGTAATCGTGGCTGTGAGAAGCCTTAAAAATGTCTGTGTGCGACCATTAAAGTTTGCCTGTTCTCTAACTGACCTGGCAGCTACCGTTTCTGCTGGCGTACGGACTTGGGGGCTGGCTGCATGGGACTGTTAGCTTGGAACACAAAGGAAACATTTTTTAGGGAACGCTTGATTACAGTGCTCCTGGCTTCTGAAAACGCCTTGGAGCATAAATTTATATGAGAACGAGCGTGCAGGGGGAAAAACCTTCCTTTTAAAAGATCGCCCTGCAGCTCGCTGGAGGGGGGAAGCCTGAGCTTTTCGAGTCGGAGGTGTGGGAGGACGTTTGGAGATGGGATGATTACAGTCCACTTCTCCGCGGGAGCGGAGCGTGCCTCGGGTTAGACTGCCATCGTCCTCGGCCTTCGCAGCGAGCCCGGACTCGAGCCCCGCGCTGAATGCCGGCGGGGGCAGCGTGCTCTCCGCTCCTGTCGCCGTCGCGAGGGGCGACACCGCGGGCGCGCGCGGCACCCGCCGGGCCGGGCGGCTGCCCACGGCTCCCTCCTGCCGCGGGCGAGGGGGAGAGCAGCGAGCTGCGCGAACCGCCGCCGGGCGATCTCCGCGGGGACGGGAGCTGCCTCTCCTCGCTCGTGACTCGGCTTGTGCCCCTCTCTCACCAGGTGAAGGAATCGGACGGTGTGGTTAACGACGAGCTGCCGAACTGCTGGGAGTGTCCAAAGTGCAACCATGCAGGGAAGACTGGAAAAGTGAGTTTAATGGGAATAAGTGGTGCTGCAACGAGATACAAAAGCTCAAACATTCCCTCTGGCTTGTAGATGTAATTTTGCCCTGTACCAGCTTTTGGTTTTGTACTGAATTCAGTAGAGTCAAAGGAAACAAGCGGATGGCTTTCTCCTCCCTAATGTATCTTATGTAGTCCTGTTCCATGTACCAACACCTCACCCGAAACCCGGGGAATATTTAGATTAGTTCTGTGCACTGCTGCATTTTAACTTCTAAGACGAAAATAGTTCTTCCGGATTTTGTAAAATTTTATTACATGAAACCTGAAGTGTCTCTTGCGATTAGTGAAACACTAGTTTCAGCATCTGTCTCAGTTTGCAAAGAGCATGTGCGGTTATAAAAAGTAACTTCATTAAGGTTAAAATTACTGCTACCCTAACTCCTTTTTAATCATTGCGTCTGCTACGAAGGGCTCAACCCCTAGTGCTGGAGGCAGCTTACCTCCAAATAGCCTGGAAAGGCATAAGATATAAAGTTTGTTTGTGTTTTGTGTCTCTTTGGCGTACAAGCAAAAGCGCGGACCAGGATTCAAATACGCATCAAATCTCCCAGGCTCATTGCTGAAGGAACAGAAAATGAACAGAGACAATAAGGAAGTCACAGACGCCGCAAAGCGGAAAGGGGATTGCGAAGAGACTCCCCGGCGGAAATCTGAGGAACATTCCAAGAAGGCTCAAGTTGACTCCATACTGAGGAGAAAGTCGGATGAGGTGCATCTGCGAAGGAAAAGGAAATTTGAGAAACCCCAGGAACCTGCTATGAGAAAACGGGTATGGCAAAACGCCGTTTTTACATACGTACGCGGGTGCCTGTGGGTTGCTCGGGGCTCCTGTCTCTTGCTTTCTGCCTTTTAGCTCATTTGGGAGTTCTGGATCGTTTCAAAAGAAATGGCGATGTTTTACTTTCCTTTCTGAAAACCGCTAGTCTAACAGGACACTAGTTTGAATAGCAAAGCTTGGGGGGTACTCAGAGGCCGAAAACACTAGGCTACGGCTGTTGTTTTATTCAAAAGGCTGGAAAACCCACTTTAAATAGACATCCCTACAAGATCCTTGGGGTAGGAACAAGGTGAAAACCAATTTTTAATGGAAACTCTCTCGTCTTTAGCCACATGGAGGCGCATGGCAGCTTTTTTTGATCCACAACTGTGCAGTACCCAGCAGTGATGAGAGGAGCTGTGGAAGCGACACCTCCCTCCCGTAGCCTGCAGAGGGGAGGAGCTGCTCGCGGCAGCAGCGTAGACAGCTTTCCCCAAACTGATCGGTCTGAGCTCTTGGAGCAGGGGCGTTCAGAACGTGTCCTGTGGACTGCAAAATGTGCTACTTAGGAGAGAGAGAAACGCTGGTTTGCAGAGGTGGAAATGAAGAGCTAGATGTAACCTTTCTCATGACTAAACGTATGATGGCTTTGAAATCGGGAGCAGTGGCTGGTTGTGCGCTGCGGGTGTAGCTCACGGGACCTGGCAGTCCGCCGTTCAAGGCCTGATAGTGGGGACGCCACAGTACGAGAGGTGCAGGGCCTGGGGTTGCTTTGGTGGAGCGGGAGAGCAAAATTCATGATTCCAGTTTCTGCATATCTGGTTTCTGGCCATGCTTTCCTTTTCCCATCCCTGTGGACTCTCCGGAGTGTTTATGGATCACCTGGATTGTTCCATGAAAACACCTCAGCCCGTGAAGGTTTGGCAACCCACGGTGCTTTCCTCAACAGACAGCACAACAAATGTCCTGTTTTGGGGTTTTTACTTTTCTTTCTTCCAACAGCTAAAACTTGGAAAAGAAGAGAAACTCTTCAGGAAAAAGGTACTTTGCCTTTTTAATGGATGTGTTTTTAATCTCTTTTAACCCCCCCCTCCTTATGTGAGCTGTACTGTGAGCCAGTTTCTCTATCAGTCATGTCTTTGTGTCACTGCAGGCGGTTTTATTACCCCATTTACATCTCGAAATTACGGAAACTCTCTCTCATGTAAACCTTCACGCTCCGGATCAGCTGAGCCGCGGARGGCCTGCTTTGTTTTCTCTGTTCAGGTGTCCTGTATTAAAATACAGCCATAAGCTGTGTTTTAAAGAGCCAAGGAATAAAATTCTGTGCTCAGTGCTGATGTTTTGCTCTCCCTGTGTGCTTGAATCTTGCCCCTGCAGCACACACCCCCAGCGGTTCGTACCACGGCACGTTCAGAGCCCCTCCGGCACCCCRGGGAGCCGTGGGTGACCTGGCACCAGTATCGATTACCTCTCACAATCTGGCTAACAACGAAGTCTGATGCCTTTAAATTATGCATGCTTCARTGTCCTGTGGGGAGGATGCTGCAAGCTGACAGTAGCCTCATGTGTTAATTTTTTTTGTTTTAACCTGTCGTTAAGTTATTGCGACCTCCTCCTTTAAAGGCAGGGCGATCCGCTTGCTGTCGTGTGCCCCAGCCTGCAGCATAGGAGCACATCCACTGCCTTGATCCAGTTAGCTTATCACAAAAGCATGGGCTTTCTGATACCAGGAGCGTGTTCACTTACTAATGCTGTTTCATTTAACAGTTGCTAGCTTCCTTCTTGCTTGTGATCGGATTAAACTTGAAGTCTTTCCTGGTTTTGGTTTATACATCTCTTAGTTTCTCTCTGGTGCCCATCAAAGCGAGATTAGATTAAAATGAGCAAGGGAAGTGTGGTTTGCTGTTACGAGCAGGGAGCAGGCAGGGAGGAAGGTGCTGGCTAACCCGTGAGGCCACATCGCGTTGGAGAGCGTGTCAGTGCGAGGTCTCATCGGACAAGCAGCGTGTCACAGCTGTCACTCGGATCCCCCGGCCTGCATGCGCAGGAGGTGGCGGGGGAAGCTCGAGAAGATGAACCGAGTTTCATAGGACATAAAGGGGCAGCTATAGCGTAGTTGAACTAGGCGGTGAGTATCCAGCAGTGAGGGCCACGACGGAAGCGCAGCAGCAGCATGAGTCAGTGACTGCAGCTCAGGGTGTTTCAGAGCTTCACCTCTTGGCCGAGGGCGTGAGTGCATGTCAGCCAGCTTTTAAAGTGGGTGCTTTACCCAGTGAACCACTAATGTGTCCCAAGCCTGGTTTCTTCTGGCCTGCTGGGGTGTGCTGTTAGTCTTCTGTACATAAGCTGTCTGCTGTGTAACGAGCAAGGTCCTCGAATCCGCAGGATTATGCATGGGGGATACGTGTATTTATCAGTGTCTGGGAGTCCAGGAGGCCAATAGCTGGACTCTCGTTGTCATCCCTGTGATGGCGCTTGAACTTGATGCCTTTGGCCRGCGAGCGTACTCTTGCGCTCAGCTGCGCGCTGGCCCCGTTTGGCAGGGCAGTCCGACCCCCGCCCCAGGCGCAGCATGCGAAGTACTGCGGAGCGCGTTCTTGCCCAAAGAGTCAGCCCTTGTCTTTTCCTTTTCAGCGGCGATCGTGGAAGACTCCAGATGACCGAGCTGCCATGCTCAAACCCCTGCGACGCCTCAAGCAGGAGCCTGAGGATGACCTGCCGGAAGCACCTCCCAAGTCCAAGGAGAGTGACCAGTCACGGTCCAGCTCACCCACTGCAGGTCCCAGCACGGAGAGCGCTGAGTCCAGGGACAAGAAGAAATTCAAGATGAGGCGGAAAAGGCGGCTTCCCAATAAGGAACTGAGCAAGGAGCTCAGCAAGGAGCTCAACCAGGAGATCCAAAAAACCGAGAACAGCCTTGCCAATGAGAATCACCAACCCATCAAATCTGAACCTGAGAGCGAGAACGAGGAACCTAAGCGTGCCCTGAACAACAACGAGAGACTCCATAGGTTCAGCAAAGGGTTAAACGGGACTCCCCGGGAGCTGAGGCACCAGCTCATCCCCAGCCTGCGAAGCACACCTCGGGGAATCACCCGGCCACCGCCTTCGCTCTCTCCTCCCAAATGCATTCAGATGGAACGGCACGTTATCCGGCCACCTCCCATCAGCCCCCCTCCGGACTCGCTCCCCCTGGATGATGGGGCAGCACACGTGATGCAGAGGGAAGTCTGGATGGCTGTCTTTAGCTACCTCAGTCATAGAGACTTGTGCATCTGTATGAGAGTTTGCAAGACCTGGAACAGATGGTAAGGAGGGCAGGAAATGGAGCTAGAGCTAAAATGCCGTGGGAGGGACTCGTAAGGGAAATGGGTGACCGGAGGCACTAATGTCTCCTAGAAGAGGTGGGCAGGGTGTCACTGAAGCTCTGTCAAGCCCAAGGAGAAAGGGTGACCAGCAGTGCCTAGAAAAGTACCTACCTTTCTTTCAGCCAAGCTTTCTCCGAGACAGCAGATTCCAGGGTTTCTGATGGGTGCGCACATGGAAGGGCAGCCGGGTGCATGTGTCAGGCTTCCAGGCTTTGTAACGCCCAGGAGCACTCGCAGCCTTTTCTGTAGCCCTTGGCTGCTGGAACGGTCACTCTAGGTCATGCTAAGTCTTGGTGTCGTTCCGTCCTCAGGACCTGCTAACTGCTAAGCTCAGCTATTCGGCGTTTGTTAAGAAACGGTGAAGTTGCCCTCAGTATTCTCTTTAGGTCCGTTCTGATTATTGCCTTATGCAGGGTACACGGAGGAGCGATCCTGTTCGCTCTGTTCTGTACTAGCAAAGCTGATGAAAGAATCCTTGATTATCGTATTTACTCGCAATGTGTCCGGCGCTCTGGTTACCAGAGTGTAAAAATTGACACAGTCGGTCACTGTAACGTAGCAGGAAGCATTAGTGGACAGATTTATGTGTTTGGTTGAACTTGTAGTAAAGTATCTTGTTTTCTGTCATCTCAGATTATCAACTGTAATGTGCACACAGATGGGCAAATAGTAGAGACTCCTTCCTGGCACAGTCTAGTAACAAACTGGGTTAATGACAGAAGGATTGAAGTTGATAATTCAGTGCAAAAAGATGTGCATGGTGTCCATCTTCCATGGGTTCCTTGGTGTCACAGAAAGGTGGTAAATGTTTTTGTCCACTTAAATGCAGTATTTTCTAATGGAAAAATGAGAAAATGCAAAGTCTTGGAAACCCATTAGGACTTCTTGCTTGTTGCCCTTAAAAACAATAGAGTGTATTATATTAACACATAAGATATGTAGATAGGCATAAAACAAAAAACACGGAACAGGAAGGGAGAGGGGAGATATGTTTTACAGAATTTATTGGCCGAGGTAAAGACGACTCGGGAGAAGTGAGGACAGTAGCATTTAAAACCGATCTTTGTTTTCAAAAGGTAAGAAAGAAGATGTGGTGCTTGACTTATGGCTAAAAAATGGATTTTAACAAATGCTGTGATGACTTAGAACAGGATCCTAAGTTGCTGACATTCATAGCTCTGTGGGATAAATCAATACTCTGTTGCATGATATACCTGGAGAAACTTCAAACTTCTATAGCACTGTTTCTGTTGGTGTGCTTATGTTAGTATCACTCAGCCTTATTTTTGCTATGAAGTAGTTTCCATACTTTTAATGACACCTTTTAAGGTCTTGCAGAGATCGAAACAAGTACCAAATTAAGCTGTTGGCTTTCTTCTTTTTGGGTAGGTGCTGTGACAAAAGATTATGGACCAAAATAGATTTAAACCATTGTAAATCCATCACTCCACTTATGCTTAGTGGCATTATTAGGAGACAGCCTGTAACCCTTGATCTTAGCTGGACAAACATATCTAAAAAGCAGCTGAGTTGGCTTATCAACAGACTCCCAGGTAAGTGACGTTTTGACCATTTCACCAACTGTAGCAAACCAATTAATATCTAAACTGCAGAGGAATCTCTGAGGAATGTCTAAAGGGATCCAAGTATCCTAGGAGATAAGTAGATGGTTAGAAACTAGTTATGTTGTAACTACTTGACTTTCTAGGTAAAACTAATACAGGGCAGGTCTTAGTCAACAGGTAAGGTTGCGGAAAGCACTCATGCTAACCACGATAGCAAGCTGTGCGGTCGAGGAGGTGTAGGGAACTGTTTTCACCCACAGTATCAAGGTTTCGGGCTGTGGGTGAGATGGAGAACTGGGCGGGAGGAGGCTTCCTGCGTGTCCCTGCTTACCCTGGAGTGCCGGGATTGTCCATCAGAGCGGCGTCGGGCTTAACCTAACCTGCACGTGGTAGCTAAGAGCACCGTGTACGTCTCTCTGGCTAGGCCAAGTGCTCCAATTTCTTCTGTATCTGCAGGTCTCCGAGACCTGCTGTTATCAGGGTGCTCATGGATAGCAGTGTCGGCACTTTGTAGTTCCAGTTGTCCTTTACTCCGAACTCTGGATGTGCAGTGGGCAGAAGGATTGAAAGACGCACAGATGAGAGACCTCTTGTCACCACCCACAGATAACCGGCCAGGTAACGAGGCGGGAGGAGCACACGGGAGAGCTGTCAGATGCGTTCGGTGGCATGCTCTGCTGCTGGCCCCACTTGGAGGAAATGAGCAGAAATCCTTGCAACAGCACGGGCTGGGTTCTGGGCTTTGGTGTGTGCAAGGTGTTCAAAGTAGTGACTTGCAACACCTTGCTGGAAGCCACTGGGTGACAAGTTGTGTTCTCTGGCTGCTTGAACAGTCATCTTAGCCACTGTGCTGGTTTTCTGTCTGACTTTCTTCTCTTCAGGCTGCAACGGGTGTACTTTAGAGAGTATGGAAACACTTTCTTCCAGTTCAGGGAAGGAGCAGTTCTGTGGGTCATGCCACATTCGCCCGGATATCAGCTCAGGTGAAATTTTGAGCAAATCAGATCTGCTTTCTGGCATGCACTGCACAGCCTACTGCTTACTCCTGACTAGTAATTCTGCTGGGTCCCTGCAGTTACTTCTATCCCTTTGTTTTGATATCAGGAAGTGGTTTTCTCCACGAGCCTGTGCCAAAAATAGAAAAGTGTTCCTGCTGGTATCCCCTCCAAAGCAGCAGACAGGCAAAAAACGTCTGAAGTTAACTTAGGGCAGCAGCGTTGTGTGTTACAGTGCATTTCATATAGATCTGCAAATGTTTGCAATACTGGATGGCACTTTTATGAACGACCTACCACCCCCGTTTTCCAGGTCAGATTGACAACCGGAGTAAACTACGGAACATAGTTGAACTGCGTTTGGCTGGTCTGGATATTACGGATGCTTCTTTACGACTGATCATACGGCACATGCCTCTGCTTTCCAAACTCAATCTTAGTTACTGTAATCATGTGACAGATCAGTCTATTAACCTGCTGACTGCAGTCGGAACCACCACGCGGGATTCGTTAACAGAAATTAATTTATCAGGTGTGGAACACAAACACAAGGGAGGGGAGGAGGAGGGGAATTGCATGTCTGTTAAGCTTGTGTGAAATAATCATTAGTGGAAGTGGTTCTACCCATCCCCTTTCCCTTCCCACTATAATTTCCCTATCGATAGTCAGTCTCTGCAATTACTGGGTGCTTTGCTGGTGTGAAACAAGTATCCTCCAGCTGCCCGGCCTTTCCCGGGGCCTCCGCCAGCCGACACTCCGACTGTGCGTCCCTGTTCAGGGCCATGTGTTGCACCTTGCTCATCCTCCACACGGGATTTTTAAACTCTGCTGCTTCTCGCATCTGGCATGTTTTGCTTTATCAGTTATGCAGCAGGGTCACGGGGATCAGAGAACAGTCGTCAGGCTGGTGGGGTTTTAACCTAGTGATTTCACTGCCAGCACAGTGAAGGAGGAGCAAGAAGGAGGTATCCCCCTCAGTATAGACCATCCTTGGGCTGAAAAACAAATCGAGGCATGCTTTTAAATTTCTCTCCCTGTGGTTTCTCGGCAGACTGCAATAAGGTGACTGACCAGTGCCTGTCTTACTTYAAACGTTGTGGAAACATCTGTCAGATCGACTTGAGGTACTGCAAGCAAGTGACAAAAGAAGGCTGTGAGCAGTTCATAGCAGAAATGTCAGTAAGCGTTCAGTTTGGGCAAGTGGAAGAAAAACTTCTGCAAAAACTGAGTTAGTTAAAGGACACGTGTAAATACTGGGGCAAGGGGGGGAAGGGACTAAGAACATGTAGGGATTTTATTTTCAATTGGGAACTTGGAATATTGGAAAATATCACGATTGGATTTTACAACTCTTGTCAAGGAGAGAACGACATTAAACTACCCATGTTAAGAATTTCAACCTGTGCCACTAATTCAGTCTACCTGGGATGTCCTGCACTGGCTCTTATGCAAATTCATAAGGCGACTGTTATTGATGATAATTGTTCACACCCGGAAGACGACTGATCTCCAAGAAATACTGTTATTTAAAGTACCACAGCATGTGCTTGGTAGTGTAAATTTGATTTCTGCTTTTCATTTCTTAAACAAAAAAAAAGTTGGTGTCATTAAAGTGGACCACGCACTGCATTTCTGCCTTCTTAACACATTTTGTTTTGTTACATCTTACATTATGCAAAACTATTTTTGTACAAAAATTGTTTAAAAATTATTTATGCAATGTTTGAATGCATTACCAGTGTTTCGGTTTTGATTGCCAATTTTTATCTTTACTTATGGTAGGAGAGAACTTAACCTATACTTCGTAGACAGTATCTATCTACAAACGTGCCCAGGTCAGGAAAAGTAGGTTAATACTTTCAACTTAAAGCATGTTTTAATGGAAGTTTATATCCTGCTTTGTATACTTCAGAAGTGACATAAGCATGTTGTGGAAATAAGGTGTAAATTATAGTTGAAGTAAAACACTTTGCCAAGTTTTATCTGTATAGAAATCACCTTTTTCTCAAAATTTTAAAAATTCCAATTTCAGCTTTTGCACATAGGAGGGTTTCACTCTGTAGCATGAGCTCTTGTACTCAATATAAAATTAATTTATACAGTGAGTCCAGCAGTAGAATAAATGGTCAAACGTAGTCTCTCTTTCTTTGAAGTGTGAGTTGAGTTCTCATTTAAGGTTTATAACATGGTTATTTCCTGATTGTAAAATTCTGCATTCATAAGTGCCATTGTTGTAAGGTGTTGTTTTCGTAGACCTTCCTGATGCAGTTTTACCTTTGTTGAATTTGTATAAACAATTGTACAAAAAGAGACACAGTCTATGAGGGTTTCTGTTCCAGCTCGGGTTTGGGGGGGGGGGGGTTGCGCTTGGGCTTCAGCTGTTGGCTGAAGAGTGGCTTTTTTCACTAGAGCTCCATGTTACCCCCATGTATTTAATGCACCACCAGCAGGTGAGGTGAGAGACCAAGGGTCTCTTCCTGCTGTCAAGTTACATATGGGGAAAATGTGCACAGCACCTCCAGCAACAACAGCTGTAGGCAAGTTATCGATGCTTATTGCTCTACTCCAAGCGTATATGTGAAGAAGAAATAGTAAATAGTTTAGTTGTAACCACTTGTGGGTTTAGGAGCTGTATCTACTGTCTTGGGGGCTGTCTTCTTTTTATAGGATCTGTTATTAAACACACACACACGCTCTGAAGGTGGGTAAGGTTTAAGCTGCCAAAGTGCTCCTGCCACTCAGGAGTTGTGATAGTTAAATGGGTTATAAGAGAAAGAAAAAGCTCTCATATTACAGCCTTTACTCCTGTTGAGATGCCGGCTTTGCTCTGCCACAAGTGTGTGAACCTGTATCTTCTCCCTGATGAGCTTTAAGGCATGAGCTTATGAGGTGAGTGTAGTTAGCCTGATTTGGTAAACAGTCAATAAACACATTTCCAGCTGAGAAATGTCTTCTATTCTCATGCTTTTCTTTCATGTGTACAGAGTGAGCCAAAGTACTGAGCTTATTTAAACCAAGCAAGACTTATAGCAGTGACTGTTTGAACAAAAGCTCAGTGGCAGATAACATTTTGATGCATACAACATACTAGAGCAACTAGAGTTGTTTCTAGTTGTGATGGGAAAGAGATTAACAGGAAGAGCCCCTATTTCTATCATTTATCATTTTGCAAGCAGTAAGTCCACAGCACTTTATCCAGTGCCTCAGAGTTGACATACACCAATACATTGGCACCATGGGAGTGGGGGGATAAACACGTAGGCCTAGAGCATCTGTATACTTCAAGAAGAATGTGAAAGCTTAAGAGTGAGTTGATGAATCAATAGTACTGAGAGAGGTAGGTAAGAAAAGACACAGAGGCTGGAAAAGCCCATCACAGATCTTTATTAAACTTGTGTGGCTGATAATTAGAATGGAAATAATGTGTACAGTATGTTTTTCTTCATCGATTTACCACCCACTGAACAGAGACTCCAGGAATCAAGTACTTTAAAAAGTTACTTCTAAAAAATAAAGCCATTAAGAGGTTTGCTCCCTTCTGAAAAATAACCAGCACTGTCTTTAAGATGTGGATTTTATTTTGAGGAGCTACTTTCTCTTTTTTTAAGCCTGGCAGCCAGCTTAATTTTCCACACCAAGGAAAAGAGCAGGAATGACACGTAATAAAGCAGAGGTAAGAATTCTCAGGTACTACAGACTGTGCAAAATTGCTCATCCCTATTTCCATTACTTTGCCAAGAAACTGCATTTCTTTAAGTTTAGCTAAAGTACCTGCAGTTGCCTTTATTAATTAGCTACCCCTTGAACTCCTTCAAATGGAAGCCGCCTATCTGCAACTGCTGTCACCAGCTGCTCAGCAAGGACCCAGCCCCCGGCTGGGTTCTCTGCCCCATCCTACTCCAGGGCCATCTGCCAGATCCCAGTGCCGACTGCAGGGCCTGATACCAGGCCCCCGGAAAGAAACTCCATCACAACCCCTGAACTGCARTAACGGTTTGGTGAGGAGGGAGCACCTGTCACAGACTCCAGATTTTTGCTTCAAGAGGATACTTACCCTCCTGATGGTAAGAAGTCCAGCTAGAAACTGGTCCAGTGCAGGATTACACACAGGTCACTCAGCAACTTAAGTGGACGCTTGTTTAATAGTGGCCCAGCCTTGGTTACAAGTTTTAAACAAACACCACGCTTCTTTTCCCTTATCCTTAATAAAACCCTACTCGGTTAAGGTTAGTAATACCATACATTCCAAATGTTAGCAGCAAGTAGTTTCATGACCCTGATTAGTATTCACAGTAACATCAGGTTGTCGGCACATGAAGTACAATCATCACATGTAAGATTGATAGTTACAATAGGCATGAATGGATTAAGGACCCCAAGGGTATGTTTTAGTAGACCCTTAAAAAAAAACAAAAAAAACCCACCATCTTACTCCTAAACTAAAAAAAAAAAAAAAAAAAAAAAAGTTGGTATTTGGACACCACATGACRGAGCCCTGTAAAATGACTGTGCAACAAGCATAGGCCAAGACACTACACAGGTAAGGACAGACATTTTGAATGAAGCAATCAGCATAAAAATAGATTGCCTAAGAACGTCTGTGCAGGTACAGTTAATGGCAGTGCTTTCTACAATCTTATTTTATAGACTGTTAACGCTGTTGCAGGAACAGTGTCAGAACAGTTACATTCTATATTTAATTACATAAAAGCTGAATATTCAACTGATAAATTCATTGCTTCTAAAGCACTAGACAGTGTAATAGTCTAACAATATGGTCAAGTAAAGGTGTTTTCCTGACCATTTATTGAATACTTAATGCAATAATTAGAGGTGATATTCTTCAGAAGAGAGCAAGAAGTGATTCGAGGTCAGCTGTAAACAGTTTGACTTGAACAGTTTGTGGTTTAATAAGGTATGTCAGGCAGCTCTATTACTGTACACACAGGCATCATACCGCCCAACTGTAAGATTAAGTACACTGTAGAAAAGCGATTCACAAACTTCTATATCCTGATGTTCAAAATGTTATGGTTTATTCTGAGAACTAAAACCTGCCATACGCCCCAAGCTTCAGTACTCTTGCTCACAGAAATCCTGGAAGTCAAAGGGCAACCAGAAAAATCCATTTTTGGTCTTCATTTAAGATTTAAATACATGCACTGCTCGTACAACATACTGTCGACAGATGGGGCACTCGCTCATTCTTTTGCCACACTTCGTGCAAGTGACCATGTGACCACATTCCAGCAGGACACAGTCGATCACTGCATCCATGCAGATCCGACACAGGTTGTCGTCGTTGTCGTTCAGCTGCATCTTCTCCCCCTCTGCAAAGCAACACCTCATATGTTCGGGCTATACAAACCCAGTTAAAAGTTCTAGCCCAAGCATCCATTAAACTATAGAGACAGCCTAATTTAGCATAAATTTGTTCTGCAGTATGGGTACAATAGTTATTCTAGCCCACAGAAGCTTGGCTGAGAATTATTCCATATTCTTAACAACAAACAAATACCACTAACCCCCCCCCTAAGTTAACATCCAATATTTGGCTTCATTCTTTATACTCAGGATTGGAAACGGTCTCCAAATTTAGTAACAGTGAATAATGTGCTGAATTAAAATTCAGAGCATGTTGTTTTTCCATTTCTTAGCTTACTTCATTTGGAAGAATACTTTCATCAGAAGATTAAACGTGATAGTACAGAGTAAGGCAAACTAAGAAGTGGAAGCCTTAATCAAGTAAGCTGTAAAGATGACAGAGGTGAAGAAAGCCTGTCAAGTTTCACTGAAAATAGACAACATGCCCCTTTAACACCATGTATATTCTGTAAGACCATGTGGAAAAAATCCTAAGTTTGATTTCAGAGAGATAGATAGTTTTTAAATTTTCAGTTGACAGGACTGTCTCACTTAAGCCGTGTTTTGACACTCAGCAGCAGTCCTACTCAAGACTGTGTGTAGCCATCATCTTCCGAACCCTTCTCCACACTGGTTTCCCACCTGATTAGCCGATTATTTCACACCTGATTATCACAGCTGAAACATTGGTGCTGTCACAATCTGGCTATAAAGTAGCCCAGGGCAAGTAAGTTTTCCAGTCTCCACAGTTCCCTGATCTTTACCACCTGGCTGCACAGCAGCAGCAATGACCAGATGCAGGAATGCACAGCCAGGCAGGAATTTCTCGAGCTTGTGAAGACATCAAAAAGATGTTTCTCAAATCATACTTGGTTAACAGGAATCAGTCTGCAGGTTAAAGACTGAAATTTAGTGTAACAAAGGTTAGAAGATTACTAGTCATTCAGCTGCAGCCACAGAACCACCTTATCAGGGAATCATGGATTTATACCAAACCACTTGAACTTGGATTTCTGCCACTGTAGCTTTTAATTCTGTACCACAGTAAAAGACCTGAATTCCTTTGGCCTGGAGAAAGCTACTGCAGAAGCTCTCCCACTAATACCTTGTGAAACCTAGTAAAGGACCTGGATGTGCCCAGCCTTTGTCCAAGGAACTGGTTTTAAGTTGTGCAATTTACCTTTGTTATGAGAGCCGAGGTGTCTGAGCTTTGGAAAAAGAAAGAAAAAAAAAAAAAAGCCCCAGAAAGAAACACAATCCTTGAAAGCCTTAATTACTAACTAGTACTATGTTCAGCTATTCTAGACGCAGCTCAAACTGTGAAAAAATACCTTCCAGTTATTCCAGCGAAGCACTGAAACTAAGGTGCCAAGCCCTTTGGTTGGCAGAACTAGCCAGTGGAGACCAGAAAAGAAGTAGTTTTAAGAAAGTGAGAATTAAATACAAACTTACGTGTCTTGTGGTTTTCCTCACTCTCTCTGTATAGTCTGCTCACTTTTTCCACAAGTTCCCATTTTTCACAGCATCCTGAATAGTTGACAAAATTACATGCAAGTATTTCCTTCAGCTGCCGAACACTCAACCCTTCAATGTCTTCCAGACTTGAAATATCGGACAAAGATGCCCTCGTTCGCTTTCTGGACAATCCAGGGGTCTGAAACACACCAATTGTATGTTTTTAATTCTCTGTCCTAGTAATTTCAGAGCACCAGATTTGTTCTGCTTTGTCACAGATCACATTAAGCTGCAACTTGGCCCAAGTTTTATTCTCTTTAAAGCAACTATTTACAAATATCTGTTTCTAGAAATGCTGAATTCTGAAACAACTAGAGTACTTTACGGTGTCACATGCCAAAAATATATTCTTTGGATAGTTCTTCTCTCACCTGCTCTTCTGCACTTTCTTCTTCTTCTTCTTCTTCATTATTTACCAAAGACRTTTCAGTTTGTCCCTGTGTACAGAAGGAAACTAATTAGAATAAAAAATATATATATATTCATTCTAAAATATTTTTGTTAGTGTACCAAACTGATAAGAGATGACAATAACATTTTAAAGCTTCAACTGCTACTAATCATTATGGATTTAACTCACTTCTTTCACCTAAGCTGCTAGTAGTCTTCCGTTTTCGGGTCAGAGATATAGAAAGGGATTTCGGCTATCACCCCAACCGGTGTTTTGGTTAGTTTCAAACTATTGCATTAAAAAAAAAACAAAAACAAAAAAAACTAAGCTATATCATAAAACACATTTGAATTTTTGTACCCGTAAAGGTGTTCCATTTCCTGTGCTTCCTCTTCTGTTTGCAAGTTCTCCTTGAGAAGACACTGATACAGACATAGAAAATGGATGAGTAAAAAAAGCGGAAGTCTGCGACCGTGAAGAATGCAAGCTACCAGCGTCCGTATCCTCCTCAGAACCTAATCCATGATGGCACAGCACAAGATCCACCAAGTCTTCTTTCTCCCTGCAAGTATCTGTCGGTATGTTTCTGAGAATCAGATACTGGCGCAGATCTTTTACTTTCAGTCTCATTAACTGAGGTCGCTGAAATGCTGTTTCTTGTAATAAGTGACAAGTAGAACATCTTCTGAGATTTTCTTGTAAGACTGAACAAACTGAGCAAAAATCCTTCTTGCAGTCACAACACACGTGCTAAGCAGAAAGACAAAATAACCAGTCAGCGGTACATGAGATACTTACTGATGCAGAAAACAAATCTATAGGCTGCTCTTTCCTTCTTCAGACTACATCATTTACTATTGATTTTAGGCTTTCACTCAGTTCCTAAAAATGATGTATGCCAAAATTGTTAAGTATATAAAATTGCCCTGTCAAATAGTTTTGCAAGTGTTCAGGGTTTATGTAGCTTTTGTAGCAACACCGGAAGTTGATTTGAGGCCTTACTGAATAAAACATTATGAACAAAGTACCTATACTGTAGTTTAACATACCATAAAATTTTGTAATTACTGGGTAAAATAGTTTTGAATACACTAAGTGTCACTGCTTTTCTTCACATGTGTAAAACAACAGTATAATCCCCAAACTTAAGACAATATACTTTTTCTCAGTTGATTTTAAAAAAGCTATAAGCAAGTCTTAAATGTGAAGAACCAGACATCAGATAAATACTCCTTAAGTGCCTAGGTGTCATTTCTGAAGAGAATTTTGTTCAAAAGATTTACTACAAGATACAGAAGCTAGAATAGGCAAGACTTTGAGCAGCTATTTAAAACAATCTTCTCATCCACTGTGAACAAACCCAAACTCCTCTTTACCTAAGTTCCTCAGGATTTTAGTAAATTAATATTCGCTTCAGAAAACGTCCCTACACAACCATTACTTTCACACTGTGCTTGCCATGCAAATAACAGAGTGCTGCAGTAAGAGGAAAGGGGAAACCAAACATAGTAACGGAAGAAAGAGGTTTCAGGTTTATCCAAATGAGCCACAGAGAACTAGGTCACTAAGTGGACAAGATAATGATGATGGACAATCACGTTACAAAGAAATAATTTTAACAGTTCGAATTTTATTTATCTGGAAGCCTCATTAACCCACCAACCCGGCTCCAAATGAAGCAAGAGGCCATTACAGTGTAATAGCATTTCACAGAACTAAACCTGGTTAGGAAACAAGCAGAACTATGCTAGTATTTAACAGAAAGAAGCTGTAATACTAAGTTATGAGCTTTTAGCTTTTCCATCATCCAGTTTGTTCATTTCAATAGCCCACAACTACATTTGATATCATCTTCAAAAACACAGGAAGATTTATTTTAATATTCAAGATTCTAAAATTAAAACATGTATCTTACAAATAAGAATCAACTAATTTTTAGGTCAGATCAGATCTAATTTGTCACTGATTAATGAGCATGGGATGCATCAGACCTCTCAACTTCTAATGCTGTCTGACATTAATTTCCTGTGACCTCAGAATAAGGCACTTACTCTCTCCTTGGCTATCTGCCTTGGTTTTCCCCATCTGAGGAAAAATATTTATTCATCTCCCAATATGCCTGCAGATTAGTTGATATTAGTAAAAATATTACACAACAGGAAGTATACTCACTTTTTTCCTAAAAACTGAAAAGGAAAGTCCACAGGCTTTGCAAACTATGTTAGCTCCTCCTGCAGCTGGAGATGGATATGCTGAAAAGTCTGTATTTGGTGCAAATCGGAATGGGCCAGTACCTCCACCAAAGCCAGCCTGTTGGCCACGAACAGCTCCAGTACCCATGACTTCATTCAGCAACCCACAGCAGGACGCCCACATGGAAGTAGCTCCCGCCTGAAAACAGTCACAAGGCAAAAAAGGAAATTAGTATCTTAAAGCCCATATCATACGCGACTTGCTATTAAAGAGCTACTCCACTCCATCTGTCATCATCCCAAAAGCATGTTGCATGAATTCCCCAAGCATTAGGAATTCAATACATGAACGTCTATAACAAGCCCAGTAATCTCCACTTCTCAACTGCAAACCAAAGTAGGTAAGATTTGCTTTCAAGAGGCGAAAGCAGGCACAAGGAGCTTGCTTTCATACCTCCTTTTCTAGCAGAGTTCTGCACAAAACCAAAAGGGTCAGGAATTTGAGGAGATAATGTAATAGCAAAGCATATTAAAGAAGGAAGAGACTAACAGCCAATCATAGGTAACCCCAAAAATTGACTAGTAAGGGACAGTCTGAAAGGAGAGAGACACAGCAATACAGCAATTCATCCTAATTAGAGCAGGGCTGCCCCCAGTAGAATCTTCTCCAGCACTAACTCAGTTCCTATAGGACTAGCAGTGAAACTAGACCATTGTTTCTAGCAAAGTTCAGTTTGTTACCTTGTGTTTGCTTACCCTAAAGAAAAGTTTCTAGCTCTTCTAACTTCAGGGTAACAAAYTGAACTTTACTAGAAACAATGGTCTAGTTTCTCCAACAATTAAATGTCTTTCAAGCACTCCCTGAACCTGCTGTTTTACTGTCTTACAAAAGGTTTAACAAAAGGAAAATAACTCCAAATAAACCTATTCCATATTGCTTGGATTTCAGTTTTGATTCATACAATTTAATCATAAAATGAAACACTACAAGAAAAGTCTAAATAACATATATGAATATTACTTTACTACTTTTTATCCTTGAAAGTACTTTGTACTGGATTTTCTGTCAAGAAGTGCATATTCTACTTAAAGCTGGAATTTGGACTACAAGCTGTGCGGGTCAAGTGTTTAAACACTGTCAGGTGGCTCACCAAAACCTACTGAACAAAACAGCAAACAGAAGTGCACCAGGTTCTTTACGGAAGGAAGTTGAGTGATACAACTTTCTTTAAACATAATTTCTCTTCCTACTTTTTGTTCCAGAAGAATATCTTTTTACAAAGCATAAAGACATTAAAACAATTATGTTTGATACTTACTCCTACTGTAAAACCTTAACCAAACAGAACATGTACTTCACCTCACTAATGATGGTATTTTAATTCCTGTATTAACTAGACTAGTTTCTATATTAAATTGCATATTTTCCCCAAATTGAACACCATTTACGTTGGTGTTATGCTGTTATGTTTGTGGGAACTTAACACATCGCCATTGGGGATACTCCAGAAATTCTTCTTCCAAGCCACTGAGCACAAAAGGTAAGAAAAGAGTCCTTACTCTAGAAAGAAGCTACGAAAAACAATGCCATAGGACTAAACATGTTTACAACAACACGTTCACATATGTTCCTTAAGAAACATCTCTCCAAACCTGGTATTTCACTTTCATTGCCGTAAGCTGACATTAGAAGTGTTGCAGTACCAGTGGAATATTGAACACCGTCAGTAACTTTTCTTCAAAGCTGTACTACACATAACATTGCAGGCACTAATAAAATTAGACACATATGCAACAATTTATAGTCACTAATCTAGTTTTAGAGGTATTTCAAGAGCAAAATTCATCCCAGACATAATAAGAAAGAAACCTCCATGTAGAGGGCACCCACACTTAGGTAATCTTCCTAAGCTTTCTCTGAACGGAGTGCAAGAAGGATGAACAAGCAATGGCCCTTCCCTGACCCCTAACGAAGACACAGGTATCCCTGTCACATGGCTGAGCTCACGGATACACATCAGATGGACTCCAGATGAACTGTGTAATCAGACTTTCATGCCAATAAGCTGTCATTAAACTAAGACTTATTTTCTACTTTTCAGCACCAAAGAACGGAAATGGATCAATATTCACTTTTCCCATACAAAACAAATTATCTCTAATTGCCCTAGTTTATTAGGCAAGAGTTAAGTCCAGAAATACAATCTAAAAACTAAAGACTTAACCCAAGAGAACTCCAAGTTTTAAAACTTGGAGTTTTGAAAAGTATTTTTTCCTCATCTTAAAGGAAAGTTGTCAGTTGCAGAAACATTACTCTAATTCTTCACATATTCTTAAAAACTGATGAGCTGGCTTTTATATTTAAAAGATTAAAAAATAGTGCTATGCAAATAAGTATAGAAAAATAAAACAATTAACCAAAAGTGTCTGTCAGTACCCTCAGAAGCCAGCTTGTTTCACTATATAACTACAGTCATTTCAGGGGTCACAGCAGGAGGAAGACACACAGTGACTGAATGGACATAGCCTAGCTGCTACAGCTATCATTACCTGTTTGATTAACACCTGCTTTTTAGACTTTATTCAGTAGCCTGTAACAACTGCTCTTACATCACTATCAGCACTAAATAAGTATTTATTTAGGAAAAAAATGTTATTCTTTTTCATACATGACTATTGTAAGTATCAAACAGAAAATGTCATTACATCTACCTTAAGCATTTGGTCATTTTAAGGTAAAAGGTAAGGCAACATGGGCATCATTCATTTTCTCCTTAACCTAAATCAATTGTGCATTCTTCATAAGCACTAGTATCCATTAACTGTTAATTGAATTACAAACACTGTCTAGAGTATGTTTTTATCGCTCTGTAAAGTAAGTGAAACCGTGCCAAAAACCACTGACACAAGACAGATACTCTAGAGAATTAAGACTTMGGCAATATCTGCACTAAAAAGCCATTTCTAACTATACCAGTCACGACTTCCTCATTCTCTTCTCACAAGCTGCCATCAGCTATCTTCTCTCCATAACTTAAACGTAAGCACAGAAATTCCCTTTGAGCTCCTCCGGTCTCGTTCTCGGTTTCAAGTGCACTGAGCAGCCCGAGGAGACCGTTTCCCTCTGGCAGACACCCACCGCAGGCAGCCGGAGGCTCCGTCTTTGCTCCTTACACAACCGGGCGAGAAGGACGCGGTATCGCAGCCCGCAGAGCGGCAGGGATTTTTCAGCCCTCGCTGAAATGCCGTGTTTACATCCACGCAACTTCTGTGACTAACGCCCTGGGTCAAGGAAACCTTTTTTCCCCCCCAATGCCGGGCGCGCTCCAACGGCCGCTCTCCTCACGCGCCGCCGCTGGGTGGGGGGCTCGCCTCAGGCCGCAGAGCGGCGACACCAGCCCGCGACAGGCCCTGCCCGGCTGCTGAGTCAGCGCAGGGCGCCGCGGCTCCCCGGCAAGGCGGCCCCGGGCCGGGCGCCCGCCGGTAACGGGGCAAGGAAGGGAAGGGAAGGGAGGGCGGCCGCTGCCCCACGGGGCTCGGCGGCTTGAAGGGCTGAGGCGAGGGGGGGAGGGGCGGCGCCGCCCGGGCCACCGGGGTCACGGGCCGGGTTGTCCCCCCCC
>NW_020447752.1:851899-874250 GCF_003343035.1 Apteryx rowi
ACGCCATTGGCCGCGCCGCCGCGGGGCGAGCGGGACGAGCCAATCAGAGGAGGGGAAAGCGCTGTTGGCGGGGGGGCGAGGCCTCGCGGGGAAGGGCGCGCGGCGGCTCCGCGGGCGCGGTGTCTGCGCACCGCGTAGGGCCGGGGGCAGCGATACCTCCCCCCCCAAAATGGCAGCGAGAGGCCACAGGCAGCTGCGTTTCGTAAGGGGAGCGGGAAAATCCAGGAGAGCCCCCCCCCCTCGCGTGTCGGCTGGGAGTCGGCGGAGAAGCCGCGGAGGCCCTCGGCAAAGCTGTCGCTGTGACAGGGGCCGCGCGAGGAGGTGGAGGGTTACGTGTGGGCGCTCGGTAACGGTCTCTGAGAGGACGTTGGTCGGGGATGAGCCGGGCTCATCTGCTGGGCCAGCAGAGCCGCGGGCTGCCCTCCAGGCAGAGGGCGAAAGCGCCTAAATAGCTGCTGCTGAAATTGCGATATTTCTAATCCTCCGCAGAGCCGTGGCGCCCCGTAAACGGTGATACTGGTGAAATATATGTTAAGGAACAGGTAAATAGTGCTTTATGTTAAATTGAAGGGTGCTGCTTTTTTTTTCTTCCTTTTTTATTTTAATAGTTCAGGAACCAGGATGTCACAGAAAATACATTTTTTGTGCTGAAAGGCCAGATGAAAGAAATATTCCTCCCCACACACACACCCATCCAAAGTCTGGAGGAATCAGAGTACTTCTACATCATGTTTTTCCCTGTATGCTTAAGCAGATCTACACTAATCATCAGGCACTGGATTTCCTTCAAGGTGATGGAACTGGCTATAAAATCCAATAGCAAGTGTCGTATTAACATACGGAGTAACTGGATCAGTCACCAGCCACCTACTTCCAGGAGTCTGACACAGACTTGCCAGTATTTGGACATGAATCTGGCAGTCGCTGAAATATGGGATTTTTTGGCACCTCTGCATACGAACAGTGGTTTGTCACAAAGAGAATTAAAAGCCACAGTGCTATAGGCAAAGTGCCAAAGTCCTGATTATTCTACCAAGCGTTTTGGTGACCTTTAAGTAACAGAAGAGAAGGGTTATTATTTGAAAATCCAGGTTCAACTGGCTCCTAGATCCCCATTATTATTCTGCCTACCAAATGAATGAGATATTTACAAAATTGAAGGCTGCAAGAAACAGAGGCTTTTAACCAAAAAGACTAAGTAAAAAAAAAATGGCAAGGCTTCAGAAAAGCTTTACATAAGACTAAGCACGCTGGGCCAAAGATCAAAGGAGGCTCTAGCCAGAAAGAGGGACAGACAAAATTGGCTGAAAACAATTTTTGCCCATGAGCCAGACATTTACAGAAGGTTGCATAGAATCTTTAATATTTGTGCAGAATAGATACATTTTTGGAGCAGAAGGTCTGATGCACGAACTAAGTCAAAAAAATTCAGTATGTAATTGGCATCAGAATGACACAATCTTGGCAGCTTTAGCATCAAGAGCTGATACTTCATACAGCCCAACTTCTGGATGTGCATTTATACCACATTTTCATGCAAAATCAGGTCATCTCTTTTTTGGAAATGCTTATGCTCCTTGGGAAGCCTTTAATATACTATGAACTTTACACATAATTTAACAAAAAATACCATATCAATATTTCACTTTTTTGCAACAATAACTTGCAATTTTAGTCAAAGTAACTAAAAAGATKATTTTTATTAGAAAGGCCTTTGTGAATAGTGCTGGAACAAACAATAGCACATTTGTCACACGCGCACAATGTAACATAGCAAATTCTGTTCTCCAGAGTTCGACTCATTTTACTGTTGAAGCTTGATAGCTGTTTTTTCAATACTCTCTATAATTTGATCATTTTTGTTCTTTTTCTAGGCTTTGCTGTTTCTTCAAATTAAATCTGTTGCTTTCTGCTGTCCCTCTTCCACTGGCCTGACAGATGGGCTTAGACAGAGGTGTGTGAGATCTCAGCTTCTTAGATCCATGTCTTGGAATAAAACAAGAGATTTAAATCAACCTTTTCTGGGGACAGCAAAAGGAATTACAAACACTAACACAAAAAGCAAAGTTAACAGCAGGACCAGTCCTTGAAAATTTGAGAACTGTTTCTGAAATCTGGAGGAATGACAACTGTTCTCCAAAACGCAGCTTAAAGAGTGAAAAGAACAGAAGCTTATCTTTAAATGCCTTTGAAATACTTTTTTACATTTTTGTGTAAGAGATTAAAAGCATGTTAAACAGTTTTCTCATCTCCCCACTTGCAGACCAAGCCAGTTGGGATACAAATATTCATTGTGTTATGAATATTTTTCATTTCTGAGTACTTTTTTAAAAGAATCTTTCATCTGAGGCTTTAAAATGTACAGGACGCTGGGAGCCAGGTGCTTACTACTGGAGAGGGAGTGTAAGTACACAAACTAAATGACCTAAGGCTAATCAGCAAGCTAGTGACAGAGCAAGAAATAAAATGCAGCTGTTTTACCTTTTCTTCCCCTTACCTGACACTTACCTTATCATTTTCTCATATAAGAGATTACTTTAAGGCACCTGAAGAAACATCAGTACTGTTTGATTTCTTAAAACTTTTTTGACCCCTAAACTTGGTGTCAGCTCAGAGGGTCATCTCTGAAGTACCAAGTTATGCACAAGTATTTTTGTTAATAATCTTAAATTAAAACAAGACTCCTGACCCATAAAAATTGTCCCACAGATGAGCAAAATACGGCAAGAACTAATTTTTTTTTCTTTAGCTTTGGAAAGGACTTGTCAAAAAGAAACCCTCCCAAACACAGATGTTTTAGGGAGTAATGTGGGCCTAACACAGCTGAGATCTAGAGGCTATGCTGACAACTGCAGTTGCCACTCCCACCTTATTTTGGGCAGATCTTGATGAATCATAGTTGTAACATGTGATCTGAGATCACTTCTAATGCATTAGCATGTCTCAATTGTGACCATGTAGATTATTTTTAAACATGGAACTTTAACCCCATCTGCTACTCTCTGACTGAAAAGTGGTGTTTGCAGAGGTTCTGTTAATAAGAGACTTGCCCTCACTGAGCCTTCTGGATTGTGCCAAAGAAGCATTAAAAGATTTAAATCTATTAGTGCTAGATGTCCCATTTACTTCTGTCATGAAATAACAAGTGATGATGACCAGCAGCCGTTCTGTAATCCTCCAGGATTTTACATATCACCAGAGAATGAGGTGGAGACAGGATGCTTATCAGAAATCTTTTTTTTTCTTTTTTTATCTACCAGTTTACAAATCTTAAATTAAAAAAAAAGTTCAGCTCTAGGTTTTATTTGGGAATTTCAGATCGGGTATTATTACCTATAGGGATAATAATTGTAGCATTCACTTGTTTATACCAGAGACATGCAGTACTTTGGAATTATCTTTAAAGAAGGTTTTCAGATTACTGAGACTTGGTCCAATGGATTCAACATTCTGTTGGATTCAGCATTCACTAAAATGCAAGAATTCCCAAGTCCAGATGCTAGCTATTACATGCTTCACAAAGCTCAGACACATTACTCAGGGGCTTGAGCATAGTTTTGGTAAGATAAGGGATGACTTTTTCAGTTGTATAACCTAAACTTGAACTTTATATGACAAAAAAAATCTCTTGTTGCTTATTTAGAGGGTTAGTTATGAGGGATGGGATTTTTTTCTTCAAATATGCATTAAAAAGCATGTTCTAAAATCTCTCAGTACAAAATGCTAAAGGATTATTCAGTGTGATTTGCATGAGAGCTTCAGATAGGGTACAAAAAAGTCAGACCTTTGGCCAGCTGCATGTCAGTCATTTCCTTTCTCCTCGCTGACTTCTGCAATTGGCCCCTCCCCGGCAAATCACCTTAGCATTTCAGTGTTTCCACCCCAGATGGCATACTTTATTTTCAGGAAATGTCAGTTACTTAGCCTTTGCAACATAGAATCTATAGCCATTTCCTGCTTTTTATATTCGGCTGTAGCTTTAGTTGAATGAAGGCTAGGAAGTTATCATTAATTGTGCTAGCAACAACTAACTATAACACTAAGTTTCTTAAATGTACATGTATTTGAGAAAATTACTCCAAGCTTGACTTTCCTTCTCCTCTCACTACCTGCAAGTATGAATCAGGAGCAAGTCAACTGAAATCTCTGGGGATGTGCAGATGTATCATAATATTGAGTTTTGTTTTGTTCTCGCTTACAAAAATGACAACTATTACAATAATTGGAGTATTTTCTTTGGAAACGTGATACCTTAATGAAGTACTATAACAAATTACCGCAACAATAATACGTATGTGTGGAAACTCTAAGAAATGCCTTTATCATATTACAGTTAACACACAGGAAGTCCAAGTTCTCCGCCAGGATCTAACAGGAGCAAATTTGCTTTGTGGTGTTAAGTTTCAGGTTGTACCAGAGAAATGCTCACATCGGAGCATGGGTCACAACTCCTCAGCGTGGCCCAGCGAAGCCTCTCACGGCTTCTTTAGCGACTGGCTATGGGGAAAGCACCACGTCTTTGCAGAGTTGCGGCACGTCCGGCTTYGTTGTTGCTGTCACACTCAGAACAGCCGAGGTTGGACGGCACCTCTGGAGCCCGCCCGGCCCAAGCCCTGATCCCGCAGCCCCGGCTCCAGCTGGCCTTCGAGCATCTCCACGGATGGGGCCTCCACGGCCTCTCCGGGCGGCCTGTGCCCGCGTTCAGCCGCCCTCGCAGCGAAGATGTGTTTCCTTGCGTTCAAGCGGGAGGGCTCCGCGAGCTGCCCCTCCTCGGAGGGACGCGCGGGGCCAGATCCCGCCTGGGCCACGAGGACAACGGGGACGGCAGCGCCGGCAGGCGGACAAGCGGCAGAGGGGAGGCGCACGCCGCCCCCGCGCCCCCCGGAACCTCTCCCTCCGGGCCCCGCTCGCCACCCGGAGCCTTCGCACGGGCGCACAGCCGCTCCTCCGATTGGCCGCCGCGCCGCTCGCGTGACGCCGGCGGCTGCTGCGATTGGCCGGTTCGCGGAGGCCGGTTTCCCGGGAGCCGGGGCGGCGGGCCGGGCCGGGCCGGGCCGGGCCGGGGAGGGCGCCGCCATGGCGAGCGTGCACGAGAGCCTCTACTTCAACCCCATGATGACGAACGGCGTGGTGCACGCCAACGTCTTCGGCATCAAGGACTGGGTCACCCCCTACAAGATGGCGCTGCTGGTGCTCCTCAGCGAGCTGGGCCGCGCCGGCGCGCAGCTCGGGCTGCTGGAGCGGCGGCGGCTCAACCGGCTGCTGCTGCCGCTGCTGCAGGTGGGGCCGGGCCGCGGCCGGGGCTGGGGGCGGCGGCCCCGGCCTCGGCCCCTATCGCGACATGTCGCTCTCCTCCCCAGGGCCCCGACATGCCGCTGTCGCGACTGCGCAAAGCCATCGAGGAGTCCTGCCCGCACCTGGCCGGCTCCGTGCACATCAGGTAGGCGGCGGCGGCGGCCTCCGCCTCCCCCTCCGCCTCCCGCTGGGGCCCGGCCCCGCCGCGGCTGCGGTTGAGAGGGCAATGCGTCGGGAGCAAAACCTTCTTCTACGGTTTTGCAGTTCTCGTAAATAAAGTTTTGAAAGGGCAAAGACACTAAGCGTTGAAACGATCTATTTTAAAGTTTCCATGGTACAGAAGAGCTGTTCTGACATTAAAGAACTCGCAAAACAGTGATTGTATTAAAATCGGTTGTTACTTACCTTGTTAAAAGAGTCATAGCCCTTTCTCTTTATTCTCTTTATTGAAAGAACTGTTTCAAAAGAAAAATCATTATTATTTGCTGTCATGTTTATTGTTTATATGATTGTCATTTATTTACATTATTATATTACGTTTAACATGTTTTGATTTTGYTCACAAATGTAAAAACTTGGGTATAATGAGCTAGCTACCACTTGGTTCTGTCTGTGTTTATTCATCTGTACCTGAAAATGAAGGAGTGTTTATTTGATATGTAATATTAGAGCCCTAAAAAAGGTGATTTCCCTCCCCCCCCCCATTTAGGTTAAAACTTATGGCAGAAGGAGAACTGAAAGATATGGAACAGTTTTTTGATGACCTTTCAGATTCATTTACTGGGACAGAGCCAGAAGTTCATAAAACAAGTGTAGTAGGTAAGTAGTTATTATTAATAAGCTATATTTGATGTGATAACTAATATCAATATAATTCATTCAAGGTAAATATTTGCATTTCTTTTTGGGTGTACTGGGGATGTATATCTCATAATATAACTCTCTTGCTCAAATGTTTCAGATTAACAAATAATTTTGCATAGTGTTGTAATTCTTACTGATCTTAACAACTGTTCCGTGATCAGATAATCTCTGAGATTTGCCACTAAATTATTTTCAGACTGACTCTCTACRAAAGTGAGTTTTATCAATTGGTAGGCTAAGATGAGGTACTTAAGCAAAATTATCTAATGCAATTTAAGCTTCTGGCTATTATAATGATTTCTAGTCTCCCCTCTGAAACGAGAGCTTCACAGATAGTTGTCGTAATAGATGTTTTCCTTTGCAGGTCTTTTTCTGCGCCATATGATCTTGGCATACAATAAGCTTTCTTTCAGTCAAGTCTATAAACTTTACACTGCACTTCAGCAATACTTTCAAAATGATGAGAAGAAAGATGGAATTGATGAGAGTGATATGGAGCTGACAAATACAGAAGAACTGGAGGGGAAAATGGAGAAAGAAGAACTTGATGCACCTCTAAGGTGACTTATTAATATTCAAGTCTTTTCCTCTCTTTAAGAGATTTCTCAGTTAATCTTATTTCAGATTACCTCTGTACCTATCGATGTAAATTTAAGTTTTTTCCAGCCAAAGATTCTACTGTTCAAGTTTTCAAACTCTTACAAATGCTCATCTAGGCCCTATGCATGTCTTATCACTAATAACTTGTTAGAATCTCATAATTTGAATTTAATTTAGATATAAGAGACTATAGCAACTTCAGCTGCGGTAGGGGATGTARTGTACTGTAACCTTGTATATACTCCTGTGTTCTCCTTAGAACAGGAATGTCACTGATTTGCCTCATGTCAGASTTGTCTGATGCATATAGTTGGCAGAAGTCTTAGGTCAAAGCTAGAACTTAAACAAGTTTTAAAATACTGTTCATAGGCTTTAAGCCAAAAAAATGATTATTAAAGCAGTCTGATCTTGTAGTTGATGTAGGTTGATTTTTTTTGTTTGTTTGTTTGTTTGTTTGTCTGTCTGTTTTACCTTGTGTGGGGATCACAGAGCTTTTTTTATTTAATATATATACTGATCTTGTTAATTTGCAGATACTCAACTTAGAAGGTAGTTCAGAGGTATACTAGCTACTCCTTAAGAACATATTCTTTACAGACAGATAACATTGAAATGTTAGAACTTTTTCTTCCTTGGGGGGGGGGTGGGGAATGGGAAGGATATGTCACCTTTGGATTCGAAAAGCTCTGCCTTTGTGTTAATGATGAAGTACAGTGAATGTGAAGAGGATGTGCCGAGTGGAGTTAGTCTTTCTAGAGCCTCATGCTCACTTGCGGGGCTGGGTGGCCTCTCCGTTTCCTTGGTTGCCACCATGTGGTGAGACTTGTAAATGGCAACAGTTCCGTTCTCCGTGTCTCACAGAAGATGGCGGTACCCCATTCTCAAGCTCCCTCGGGGAATCACAGTCTCAAGGCCGGCTGCCCATAGTTTCCTTCCGCCTGGCCCACTGCTGAATGATTTCTTCTCTGGTTACACTAGTGTGACGTGCTAAAGCTGTTGGAGAGGTCACCTCTGCCTCCAGCGAGGAAAGGTTCCCCTCCAACGAAAAGTTCAGCTTAACGTTTTTGGTTTCTCTTTTCACCCTTCTCCAAATAGAAGAACTCACATTTCTTTGTGTTAAAGATGAGAAGCAATTGCTGAGACTTTTCACCCACTAAAGAGATGTTTCACCATAAGAATAATACTAAAAGTATTTATATATCCATATACTTACACTGTATTTTTTTTAAAACTATCTTTATCAAAGCCTGTGCTTGTGTGTGCTCTGCTATAGCTTGGGGATCAGTTAACGCCTTTGGAGTCTTATGTTATGCCATGGTTGCCGTCTTTTAATGGAATAAACATTTGTCTGCTCTTGTAGAGCAGCTGTTTTCTGGAGTGATGTGTGTGGCCAAAGTGCTGTTTAATTTCTTTGTGGCCATCTTCACAAGGAAGGAACAACAGAGCTAAGCCATTTGAATATGTCACCCTGAATCTGTCTCTGCTGTTTCTGTTAGCATTCTTATGTGTGTATAGGATAATGTTCATGCATCTAGGATAACATTCATGTTGACCACAGTCTCTGCAGGCTGATGATTGTGATTCAGGTCTGGTTTTATAATGGCTGATCCATCAGAATGACGTCCACTTGCCTTCAGGTGTAGCTGTATAAGTGTCTGAACTGCGTGGAATCATTCAGACTGCTAGCTGTGATGTAGTAGATTTTATTCGTTATTAAATTTTCTGCTTTGAGCTGTTGAACTCTAATATGTCATGCAACTTTATAAAGCAAAAGTTGGAGTGTCTGTTAAAATGTATTTTCTTGTACTCCGTTTCATTGCCCTTGTTTCTAACCATAGTGGCTTTTCGCAGGGAAGAAGAGATATCTTGCAATGGGCCTCTTTCCCAGAAACAAGCAGAGTATTTCCTTTCTCAGCAGGTATGTTGATTCTGAACAAAGTTAAGTAAATGATCCATAACATGATTTTCATCTTTATACACATTATCAAACATGATGTTTTCTTAAATCTGTTAAAGATTTGTTGAATTTTGTATTGTGTGTGTAGTTGCTYGGTGTGAGCACTTGGGTTTAAAACTGTTTTATCCAGGCATGTAGACCATATGATTTTATTTGATTCTGAGAAGGTCACTTCAGTTCTGACTACTGAGTGCTTCAAATTCAATGTCTGCTAAAGGTGCAGTTTTGTTTGATTATTCCAGCTGGTAAATACAAAAAGGAGGGGCAATACACATGGGCACAAATGTCATTAAATGTGCTGCATGCTTATAATAGTTTGCTAGCAATACAAAATACATATAATACGTAATGTTTCATACATACTTTAAAAGTTCAAATAAATCTTTACTGTTAGGGGTTGTCACATCGGTAGCCTGATTGAGGTTAGGCTGCTGCAACTCCGTGACCAACCAGCAGGGAGACTGAGTATATATTGCCACTAGGAACACACACGCGCAGCTGGCCACACAGATCCACACAGAAAACATCRCTCACACAAACCCCATCAGCAGCCTGATCCTGTTCCCATCAGGAGGAAGGTTGTTACTGGAAAATACATACATACGTGTGATATGGATCCCTCCRGTAGCTGGCCCTGGATCCTCACTCTGCCCGGCTGCTGGCATCTGGGCATGAGTCCCCAAGGCCTGCAGCCCTACTCCAGCTGCTGGTACAGACCCCTTTGCGCACACCAGCCCACGTGCATGCACCTGCGCACGCACGCATGCACACACTGGATTCTTGCAGCAAATGGACTTAGGTCCTCAGCCTATCCCGAAACTGACCCTTGGATCCTCTCGGCTCCAGCTGCGTCACACGCAGTTGCACACACACATATAAATGGGTCTCTTGGTCGACACCCAAATCCCATGGCCTCTCCAGCAGCTGGCTTAGACCTCTGCTTGTCCTGCTCAGAGACACACGCATATCCATCACGGACTTACGGCTGCTTCAATACCCAGCTCCCAAGCCACTTTATCAAATTGGATATTCACTAGAATCACACACTGGTGTATGACCAGTCACCCCCACTCAGTTGCTGATGCCACAGACACACGGACCCCTGGGACCTGTAGTCTGACTCCAGCTGCTGGCACTCTGACCTCCAGGCACACACATGCACACAGAATAGAGAGCCCYTCGCCCAGGAAAACAGTTAGAAATGTAGTTTAACGAGAACCGAGAGGGACAGGCTGTGGTGATCTGGCACAGGGCATGGCCAGACAAGCTTACTGACCAGCGATCTGTTTGCACGGATCCAGTGCCTTTTATCCCCTTRTCCCTCTATTTTCTCGCACTTGTTCCTCCCCAAACCAGCTTGATCCATCGCTTTCCCCGTCTTTGGTTCCTCCACTAAACATCCCATAATGTCTTGAACAAGCCCAAAGCGTTCTTCCCCTGGATCCCACAGCGTGTCCCAGTGTCCCATACCTCGGAGGCAGTAACCGCCCTCAGCGTGAAGGGTGCTCCAGAGAGCGCCCTGACGGGTGTCCCTCCTTCCCTCCGGGAACAGCCGGAGACAGCCCGGGGGGAGGCAGGGCAGGTGTTGCTCGAGTTCCCCCCCCCGCCCTTGTTCCCCTCTCCTCCTTTTTGTGTGTGCAGCCTTTTATTGCACAACCAAACCCGCCGCCTTCTGCTGGGTCTCATTAGCATGTAGGGTTGTTTTGTTATTTTACAAACATGGATTTTAACTGCAGTGATAATCTCTTATATTGTGCTTTTAGCTAGTATTATTTACGTAGAGTATCTATTACCTATATGTATAAAAAAGCCTTTTTTTCTCCTAATTATGGTATTGTGGAGGAATCAAGATACTTTGGGGGGGTCCTGAAATTTGAAGTCTTTTTATTGTTCAGTAATACTTAGTCTAGTAACTAGATTATTACCATTTTTTTTATTAATTKATGTTCTTCCCAAAACCAACTACTTCTGTTTAGTTTCCTGAATTTTCTGAGAGAATATAAATACAATTTTCTGTTGCAGTAATTTTTCAAAGAGAGACTTGATCAGATTTTTTTATGTACCTTTAACCAGTCTTTTGAATAAGCTTTTATTTTACTTGGTCTCTGTGATCTCTGGAAAGTGAGTGCTATAATATAGCATATAATAAAATATAATAAAACTGCCGCTGGTGGCTCAGTGTCATAGTAGACAGAGCTGCTATGAAATCTTCTTTAAAGCTCTCTTGGTGCGGATAACAAACTGACAAATATGTATCTCTTTTTTTTTTTTTTTTTTTTTTTTGTAACCCTCCAGTTTGAGTTACTTAGCATTGGTTTCAATTTTTATTCCAGGCTTCTTTACTAAAGAATGATGAAACAAAGGCTCTTACTCCAGCATCTTTACAGAAGGAATTGAACAACTTGTTAAAATTTAATCCAGACTTTGCTGAAGCGGTAAGTATCTTTTTCTTCATCCAGAATGGTTGTAAAGGGATTTTTTTCATACCTCTAGGATGGGATTATTTGGGAGTAATTTATTCTATATTGAAATATAAGCAGATGATAAAAATGTGAATAAGAAGCATGTAAATGTTTAGTAATTCAGACTAAAACTCTGGAAGGTATAGAAACCTTAATTAAGCGAAGTACTTAACCACATGTCTAGCTTTATGCATAGATATAATCCTCCTAACTTTGGTGGAACTATTGCAGTGCATTCTAGTTGAATTAAACCTAAAGCTTATTTCTTTTTATGTACATTTTTCTAAGAAATTTCAGACATTATACTCCTGTAATTTAGAAATCAGTATTAGGTGAAATATCTGTTGATTTTGTTTACTGATATTCATTTCTGGTGCTTAAAAGTAGACTGAAAGCAATAGACAACTCGCATAGACAAATGGTTCTAGTACTGTGCTGCGAGCATTTGCCTTGTTCCCAGAGCACTTTTCTTGAGCTGTTCCCATGAGTTTGCAGTAAACTCTCTCCTGCTTTAGTTTTCAAGGCTTCCTCCCAGCTGCCCTTTTGGCTAAGGCAGGYAGGATTTTCCTTGCACCCGTTTGGAGAAGGTTCCTTGAAAGGGCTGCCAGAGGAGGGGCTGGGCTTCATGGCTCACAAAGTCCTCTCTGGTGTTCTGCTTCTCTGACGGAAGAGCTTGGCYTGCCCTCTTCTCAATGTCAAGGGCCAAACAGGTAGTTTTAGCATCCCCCTTCTCCACGCAGGGCATTTGGAAGCTGCTGCCATTCTTCTGAGTATCTTCCAGAGTGCAGACACAGAGGYAGTCATGCCTTATCATCACAGTTGTTAGGCAGCCTTTCTCAGTAAGATATACAGTAAATACTCTTTTATACTCAAAAACTTAGTGTTTTAATGGTTCTGWATACTTAAAGCTGATTTTGCTTTCATTTTTAGCATTATTTAAGCTACTTAAATAATCTCAGAGTGCAGGATGTCTTCAGTTCAACACACAGCCTCCTTCACTATTTTGACCGTTTAATTCTCACTGGAGCAGAAAGCAAAAGCAACGGAGATGAAGGTTACGGTCGGAGTTTGAGATACGCTGCTCTAAATCTAGCTGCACTGCACTGTCGGTTTGGCCATTAGTAAGTTAATGCATTGKACCGTGCATCTAAAATTCATCTTGGTGCATCTCTTAAGTGCTAATAGATGGACCTTTGATTCATTATGAAAATCTGTTCAGGAGAAGAAGGTACTTTCTCTAATTCAGTAACAGCTATAGTTGGATCGGGCTGGAATTTTCTTGGAATCTTGATTTGTTTTAGTTTGTTTTTATTTTGACATTTATTTGGTTTCCATAATAACTAAGTTATCCACAGCACCGTAAGAGTTGACATTTGTCTGTGTCTGGTTGCAACTGTTTCCTAGGGAGTTAAGTTCTCAATTGCTACGTTTCCATGACCTCAGAAAGGTCAGTGGATGTGGATGCTTATTTCCAACTATATTCTCAAAAAAGTGCAGTTGTTTTTCTGTTGCATTTAAACCAATACAGAGCTGATGATCTGGAAAAAGAATAATTAAAAAGCCATCTTGGGAGATTAGGTATTGTTTCTAAAAACCCATAGCTGTGGGTGTTATTTTATTGATAAATAAGGCTGGCTTACCGACCTCCATATAAGGCTCGTATTTAGTGACTTCTGCCTGGATGCATCATGTAAAAGGACTGGAGATGATGGGAAGGAGATGTGAAAAATGGAAAGCAACAACTTTTCTACATAGGCAGATACTTTATCTTGCCCCTGTTCAAACAGTAGCTTAGCACATTGGCCTGAATATGGGTTTGAAAGCCCATTTAGGGGTTACAGTTAGTACTTCATGATGCTGCCTTGCTCGCTAGCTTCAAGACTGGAATATATTGCTGAAGTGGTAAGAAGGAAGTACAGGCTTTCTCATTTGATCTATTAAATCAGAGTTCTCTTGAGTGGGATATGCATAATTTAAAGCATTATTCCTCTGTATCTTTGTAATGCTGCATTTTAAGTGCTATAGGAATACGATATGTTCTGTGTTTTTGTTTGCTGATAGTCAGCAGGCTGAACTTGCGCTTCAGGAAGCCATCCGAATTGCACAGGAGTCTAATGATCATGTTTGCTTGCAGCACTGCCTGGTAAGACAACCGTGTTGCGATGGAGGTTATGTCACCTTTGTCCGTGTTATCTGTGCCTTTGCTCAGGCAACGGCTGCAGAAATACTCTTAGAGTAATACCTCAGCCAATGCATCAGTAATTCAGATATGACTCTCTCACGGTGGGATGACATGTTGTTTCTGGCAGATGGGTCACCCAGAGCAACAGACTAGAGGGAGATCATGGTAAGGTTTTCTTATGATTTGGGAGGATGTTCTTAAACGGGAGTTGTGATCCCAAGATTACTCCGTGCTAAGCTCAGAGTTTAGTCTTACATGCTTTAAAGAGCTTTCTTCAAAGTTTTTTATAAACCTTGTCCTTAATGTCTCTTGTATTTTCAGAGWGTAAATACTAGCCTTCTTTTCAGCAAACAGAAAGGAGGGAAAGACTTAATGTTTCCTTCTAGGTTTTTTTTTTTCTTTCTGTAATTAACATTAATATTGTAATAAATTGGCATCAGTGATATCAAACTCCCAAGACACTGATTTCCACAGTTAAGTATAATGGGGTGACTTCGTATTACTCTGAAACCTCCAGTATTGGCTGCTCTCAAGCCAGTAATCCCAGTCTAGCTGCACCTTTGATATATTTTGCTGTGTAACATTTAACAGAGGTTTCATTAATATCATATTTATTCTAAATTATAGTTTGTGTTTCCAGCAAGTTCTTGTGCATTCCATGTAAAAGTAAGAGAAGCTAAAAATGCTGTAACCATTAGATATTCGTAATGAGATTTTAATTTTTTTCCCTTACTAGAGCTGGCTGTACATCCTGGAACAGAAGATATTTGATAGCTGTGTTCTGCTGGAGCACTCTGTAAACAAATCTTTACATTTTGGTTTGCCAGTAAGTCTGTTTCATTTATTCTTAACTTTATACTAGGATATATGCCTGGGGGGGAGYGTGCCTTATATTGGCTGAACTGTTCAAATGTGTAATTGAGTTTAAATCAACCTGTTTTACACTACAAAATCTAGCTGTTTCTATCACTTTTAATCTTCATATTAGCAAACCAGAGTTCAGTTGCTTTAATGTCAGTGCRTTATTGCAAGGCTCACTGCTTTTACTTCTAACTTGTTTGCTCCTCAGGCAGAAGGAATTCTCTGTGGCTACTGGGCTGGCTCCGTGCAGCAGGTCCCGGCCCATAACGCAATCCGCGGGTGTCGAAGGGAGGCTCTCAAGCCTCGGCGGCTGCCTTCCCTGTGACTCGGTGCTGATGTCTCTGGCAGGGCTTTGAACACGCGTTTACGTGTACCGCCCTGTCCGAGCTGTGAAATCCTGCRAGGCAGCCCTCTCCTCGGCTAGTTTTGTGCCCTTTCGTATGTATCAGCTGGCTGATAAAGTTTAGTTCTGTCTTCCCCCAAGATCTGCAATCTCTTCGTTAAGAGAATTGGTCTGAAAGGAACCAAGTAGCTGATGTTGCGAGGTGGAGAGCAGACATTATACTGTATAGAGGGGTGGCTGCCTGGCGAGCTCCAAAAATCAGCCTGTGACATAGGCGATCTCATCAAGTGGAAAGAAGTAACAGCCGTAGGAAAATTGGCAAGACGAAAAAAGAGGTTGCTGGTTATGCAACCGGTGTACTGGCCGCTCGGTGGGGAAGGTGGGGGAAGGCTCTGTGTTTTTGTAACTGTTTCATCATTGGAGGAATCCACATGAAAGTCATGTCATCTTCTTTAAGACTCCTCTGTGGGGGAGTGGAAATTACTCTTCACATCTAGCAAAATGGCATTCATATGTGTGTGGGTGTGTAAGTGCATATTTAAAGAAATCACTGTAGCGGTGCTCTTTTATCTGTACTGAATAGCATCATATCTTTTAATTGGGACTTTTTTTCTTGGTTTATACCTCTTGCTGTGATGTAATTCACRCGTGTAGTGTACTCTCTTGTCTTTCAGTGTTGTGTTTTGTTTTTTTTCTCCCCCCCACCCCCTCTCCGCAGTACCTAGCTTCCCTGGGAATACAGTCCTTGGTTCAGCAAAGAGCTTTTGCAGGAAAGGCTGCCAACAAGCTAATGGATGCCTTAAAAGATTCTGATCTGTTACACTGGAAACACAGTTTGTCGGAACTTATCGATATTAGTATAGCACAGAAGACTGCCATTTGGAGATTATATGGCCGCAGGTATTTTTTTCTTTTGAACTCTTGTGTTAGCTCACTCTACTTGTTAGCAGGTAATGCATTTTGAGTTATTTATATAGGTGTAACAAGTGACTGTGTCTCTCCAGTGTACYAAAATAAAGCATTCAGACTGTGTGATTCAGTAAATGCTGGGTGCAATTATTTCCCTTATGTTCATTTAAAACTCATAACAGGAGAAGACGTGTTTCCATTTAGTAGTGGCAAATAGTTCATAAGTTTAATATTCTTATGTCCCCATTTTCAGCTTCTCTGTACTTAAACTGTGTGCAGCTTTCAGTACATTGTATACACTTGCATAGTCTAGAGTTCCTGGGTAGCAGTTATTTTACAAGTTTCCATTCTCCCCCAGGCCTCTGGCTTGCCACAAAAAGAGTCTGTAGACCWCTGTCATAACAAGACCATAGATTTAAAATGGTTGGTGTTCTGTYGCTTGAAAGCTAAAAGGTGTTTCTCTTACTAAAGCACCATGGCACTTCAGCAAGCCCAGACCTTGCTGAGCATGAACAGCCTGGAGGCTGTGAATGTGGGCGTACAGCAGAATAACACGGAGTCCTTTGCTGTAGTGTTGTGTCACCTGGCTGAGCTACATGCAGAGCAGGTGAGTTTTATGGCTAGTTGCACAAAATGTCATTTGGGTGAGAGGATGGGTGGGTGTTATTGACAGAGAGCCTGAGGCCAGAGTCGTGTTGTGTTCTGCCTTTAATCCCTGCACTGGAGGGGAAGAAAATCCAGGGCTTTTGCCTGGCCAGTTCCTCTTTCCATGAGGGCTGCGATGAAATCAAGGGGAATGGTGCTTGCTCCTGCGCATGCTTATCTGAGTGCCGTTTCTGTGTTACAGGGATACTTTGCGGCTGCTTCAGAAATATTGAAACATCTAAAGGAAAGATTTCCTCCCAACAGTCAGCATGCGCAGGTAGAATATATATAATTTAGCCTGTAAACTACACAACTGTGTTACAATAGGATCTGAATTCCCTTGCATCTTAATTCATACCTTTCCTCTGCATGCCTTGGGCTACCTTTCCTATTTTCAGTTGGCTCGTGACCCCACGGGAAGCCATGTGGCCTATACCTTTGTACTAAAGCATGAAAATAATGCCTCTGCCGTTTTAAGACTGGTGAGACAATTGTCTCACCGTAGCCTCCTAAGAAAAAGCCATTTAAATAGAACTGTACTTAACAGAGGAGTATACGTGTCCTTCAGAAGCACATCTGCAAATTAAATGCTGTACACTGATTTGGAGCTTCAAAGTTCTGTTTAAGGGTGCTAGTTATTTTGATGTATTATACTCCAGAAATAACTGAGAGAAGAAGCCATTATTTGTGTGACCCTGGGAAATGCATTAACGCATGAGTCTATAAGATAGTGTTTACGTTAAAGTGTTCTAGATTCCATTAAATTTAGTTCAGTCCTTCTCTTTTTGCTACAAACAAGTCTATTATTTCAAAGCATTAATAATGGTTTAAAAGAGCTTTTTTACTTAAGATGCAGTCAAATAGATCAGCTGCAGTATTGAAACATTACTGTAGACCTTTCTGCTAAAGGACAGGAATTTAGTAAATCCAGTAATTGCAGAGCTCGTCAAACACGCAGCATGAATTTAGTTGTTTCTGGACATAAATATCCACAGGGGAAAATAAAAATTGAGTTCTAATTTAGGGTTAGAAAATGAGCATGCACAATTTCTTAAACTTATTCCTGGATGTTCTTTGTTTAGCTTTGGATGCTGTTTGATCAGAAAATACAGTTCGAGAGAGYCATGAATGATGGCAGATATCATATAGCAGATTCTCTTGTAGCCGGGATTACAGCCCTTAATAGCATTGAAGGAGTGTACAGGTAAGAAATCATGAATCTGCAGAATAAACTGACAGGTTTATCCCATGAAGGTAATTAAAAAATTTAGCAAAATGATTGCTGGCAGTCACATGTATTTACATGCTCATCTCTTCCCAGTATTAATTATGGTAGTGTTGTCTAACCTGTAACAATTACTCTGGTAAGAGTATGTCCTGCAGTAATCCATTCTAGTTGTTTCTCTGGAGATTTTTAAGACCAGAATCTGCTCATGGTAACAAGACCCAAAACTATGCACAATGAAGAATCTTATATAAAATAGCTAGGAACCTAGGGCCTAGTTGCAACTCTGCTACAATAAGAGCTCGAACAATGTCTTCGTCTCTGTCCTAGTTCCTACATCTATAAAATAGGACGATATAAATGTATTTATCTCACCTTAATGTGTTCTTGTTTCTAAATGAAAATGGTATGTTAGCAATAGATGGGGTCAAAACTTGTTATTTGGTGTATATGAATAACAATTTATTGTTAAAAGCTGTTTGTTGTTGATTTTCAATGAGGCAAAAAGCCCAAAAACATAGCCAATACCAGTAAGCGGGAAGATAGGTATTCAAGCTGTGGGACCTGATGCTTGTCCTTCTGGAACTGGGCTATCTGTGATTGCCCTGACCTTTAAATATACTGCTCAGTGTGTGGGTTCGGGTTTTTTTAACCCATCTCCTACTGCTGTGTGTTTGTTTCTTATTTCCCTGCTCTTGCTCTTTCCCTGTCACTCCATGTCCGTGTTAGCTCATGCCAATTTTAGTTAGCATACCTCATACCTGTTTTTCTTGCACAAATAATTACTGGTGCTTTCTAGCTTGCATGCCCTCCTGCTTCTGCTCCTTGCTTGGCCTTTGTTTTCAGCAATCCTTGTTTTCCAGCTAAAGCTGTTTTATGAGTTGGATCCTTTCTGCGTGGGAGTTATCTAGTGATCGCGATGCCTAATTTTTCTTCCACCTGAGTGTGTAGCATACGTACTTTGTTACAATACAGTTTTATGGTTACATTTACAGAAACAAAGTTCACAAAATAAAGGCCCATTTTACTGTGCTSTCAAGAGTAGAACTGTGTCTAAAATATAAACGTATGATGAATGACTTTTTGTTTTACCATGGCAGAAAAGCTCTTGTTTTGAAAGCCCAAAATCAAATGTCAGAGGCACACAAACTTTTGCAGAAATTGTTGATCCACTGCCAGAAAATCAAGAACACTGAGATGGTGATTAGGTAAGAATGATTCATTTTCAGAATATTAAAGCCACTTTGCAACGATTAAAATCARCCGTTTCAATCTGTTCGTGTTCAGACTTCACTAGTCTTCAGATTACCTATTATGGAAATTACATAATAATTTCATTTATTAAACATGGTTTGGGATAATTGTTTGATACTAGCTTGTTGGAGCAGGGGGGAAAGCAAGCAGATGTTTTTCATCAAAAGAAAGAGGTTTATAATTCTTTCCCCCTCTTTTGGTTAGTGTACTTCTCTCGATAGCAGAGCTCTACTGGAGATCTTCGTGTCACACGATAGCTTTGCCTGTCCTGCTACAGGCTCTTGCCCTCTCGCGAGAATACAGCCTGCAGTACTTGGCTTCTGAAACTGTGCTGAACTTGGCTTTCTCCCAGGTATGTTTGATTTGTGTTTTCACAGGACAGGAGGGCAACATTTATGCTGGGGATCTGGATACTGGTTTTACTCCTGTTAGATTTAAGAACATAACCTTGTCGGAATTCAGTCGCTGATTCTAATGAAGTATATTCTAAATGTAAAATCTTTCAAGGAAGTTAATAAAAGTTGAGTTTAGTGTATATCAGTAAGATCTGTAGTYATGCTACATAATTAAGCAGGCAAGCATAAATTGGCCCTGCCTTCATTTCTCCAGTTGGTATTTCTTATGCTAATTTTTTGGCTTTCTAGTAGCACRGTTTGACGTGTGTTTGAATTAAAAATAATACTTGTAATGGAGTTCAGCTGTATTGTTTATTCTGAGCTGGCAGAGTCCTGGTTGTCAGCACTGACTGGAGTGGAGGAAACCATGCCCAATCATTTCAGATGGTAGCTCATTTCTACTAATAAGTTTCTATTTAAAAGAAGATTGTAGGGGGGAAAAAAACCAACATCCTTGTCTGGAGCATTGCTTTATTAAAAACATATGTGGCTTATGTTGGTCTTCTCAGAAGAAGCTGCTCTCACCAATGGATTCCAGTATCAGACCAGCAAAGTGTTTCTCTTTCAGCTGATCCTTGGGATTCCTGAGCAAGCCCTGAATATTCTGCATATGGCGATAGAGCCTGTCTTGGCTCACGGAGCTGTGCTGGACAAAGGCTGTGCCATGTTCTTGGTGGCCAAATGTCAGGTGGCTTCTGCAGCTTCCTACACTCCACAGAAGAAGGTTGAAGGTAGCGTGAAGAAGAGTTCTCCCTGTTTATACCTCGTTCACAAGTTGAAAACTGCAAAGCAGTGTATATGTTGGAGTCCCGACAGAACAGACACCCCCCCGATCACTGTTAATAAAGTTAAAATGATACAACAGTGTTATGTAGTTATCAAATAAGCGAATTAATTTTGAATTAGCTGTTCAACTTGAACAGATTCAGTAATCATAATGGAGCCTTGTTGGTCTGCCTACTTTCATGCCCATATTCTGCAGCAAAGGTTGAATAACAGAGACTAGCTGAAAGACCATGTTGCTAAGACAAAAATTGTTTTGAAAAGCTGAGGAATGTGTATTTGGGCCCCTTAGAATGGGGCTGTATTGCTTGAAATTATTATTGTGATGATGTCTTAAATATGGCTGTTCCCCCCCCCCTTATCTTTTTGGCAGCTTTGGAATCAGCTATTCTGAATCTAAATGAAGCTAAGACTTATTTTGCCAAAGTGGATTGCAAAGAGCAACTTAGAGATGTTCTCTACTTCCAAGCCAGACTGTTCCACACCCTAGGCAAGACCCAGGAAAGGAACAAATGTGCCATGCTCTTCCGGCAGTTGCACCAGGAACTGCCTGCGCATGGTGTCCCCTTAATAAATGCCTTTAAGTGATGCATTTAAAGATGAGATTTGCTTTTCTGTTTTGTTAACTGTCTTTTTATTATATTCAGTCATCAGTGTTTGAAAATAATTGCCAATAAATTATGGTCTTCTACTGAACAAACTTGTGTTTTGCTTGTAATGACTTAGGAGGAAATACAGATTTCCACCCATTTCACTTTATTCCATACTTGAAATTAAGAATTAAATGGGGAAAAAGAATGCTCTCAGGACTGCAGTAAAAGCACACTGAGGGGAGAGTAGCAAAGCCATGATAAAGCAATTTCTGCTCTTAGAAATGACATTTTCAGACTCARTGCTGGCTCAGTTAACGCTGGGTGGGGCACAAAAAACTAGTGGAAATTGTAGGCGAAGCTCCTTTGTGCTAATTTTAAATACTATGGAAYGGGGAGTCGCATTTAAAATGTGTCCTTGCATTTAACCTGTCTACAGTCACTGTTTACACTGTAGAAACAGATGGTGCTGGCAGAAGGGAAAAAACAGAGCCCTGCTGGAAAGGTCTGATGGTGCAAAGTCCCAGCATCGCTGCGTTAGACGTCCTTGTGCAAAGAGCAGCTGCAAAAAGTAAAGTGTGCTAAGGTTCACTTGGATGCAACAAGAGCACTAGGTCAGCTGAACTATTTTGTGTGTTTTTTCATAGGYGCTGTGTAGGATTTACCTGCTCTGTTTTTATCTGTGAATAAATGAGGACAGGAAGTAACTCCACACTTTTGGAAGATAATTTCGTTTTGGATGTAACGCGGGATTTGGTAYGCAGATGCGGTTGCGCTGTCGCGAATGGGAGCGTGCACGCGCCGGGTGGGAGGCAGCCTGGTTGCACCGCGGCRCCCGGTGCTGAACCTTGGGCAAGGCGGGTTCTGGTCCTTTCTTGCCTTTCATCCCTCTACTTTACAAAAGCTAAATACCATTAGTGTAAACACTTAAAGATATCCTGCCAGGAAGCACTAGATGATGAGATTGCGGCATTATTGGCAAAGGGAAAGCAAGCTTAGAAGTAAATCTTACCGGCTCCCCTGGAGCTCTGCCAGGTAAAGCAGGAAGAGAGAAGTTTTAAAATGTGTGGAAATAAGGATAATCCAGTACTAGTTTACACATCCCATTAATTAATGTTGCAGTGTGGCTTTTAGCAGATAACCAGTGCTTTGATTGTAAAACCACAGCTGTATTTCAAGTGTCAGAGAAAAGTAACCCAGATTCCCAGCAGGCTTCTCCGGAATGCTGGTTTTGGTGGCTCCTTGCCCCGTCTGTTACATTAATCAGCCCCCCCATTAATCAGTGGGAAAGCACTTAAAGTTCAATCCATAAAATGTTTGGAGCACCTGCTATTTGCATTAATAGCGTATTTGCGTTATTGCAAAACTGATTCCTAGGGTGGCTTTCAAGATYGTGGTGAAAATAGCAGCATTTATCCCTAAAACTCACGTGGAAGCATGTCCGTACTCTGGGAAACTTTGAAGTGTTGAAAYGGTGCCCACAAATGGGTCTCAAGGCAGAAGGACAAGTGGGATTTGGGGCAATGCCGGGTGGCTTCAGCACGTACGAGGCTCTCGCGTTCATCTCGCCAAGTTTTGAAGCCGTCGCTTCACGAAAAGAAGTTGATCTGAAAACCGCAGTTAAGATCAGTGCAAGGATGATGCTTGAGTGGGAATGTGCTCGATAAGAAAAAATGAATAATTAACACGAGCAAAGCGGGGGCTGCATGTGCAGAGCCGGGTGCCGGGGGGGAGCCAAGCGCCGGGGCCGCACTGCGTCTCCCCCCGCGCGCCGCAGCGGCAGGGGCCGGAGCCGGAGCTCCAGAGGCAGCTGCGCTGGGGGGGTTAAAGGCCTGGGGGTGGGGGGCCGCTCCGGCATTTTCGGATAGCGGCTCTATAAAATTCCCTCTCTGCAGGGATTTCGCGAGGGCCGGGTAGCTGCTCCGGGCGAGGCCCGGCGGAGCGGGGTGCGAGGTAACGCCGCTTCGCCTCGGCTGCTCTCACGCT
>NW_020447752.1:875745-878536 GCF_003343035.1 Apteryx rowi
GGGGGGGGGGCTCGGTTGGGCCTTGGTGCGGCGCCGCGGCGGGCGCTGCCTCGCGGGCGTCGTTCTTCAGCGCTGCTCTTGCCCCGAAAGCCGGCACGCTCGGCCGGCCCTGGCGGAGGGGAGGCTGCTCCGAGCGGCAGCCACGGCCAAGCCGGGGCTCCTCCGGGAGCTGCCGGCGGCTTGGCGCTTCTGCTGCATTTCGGGGTACTTATTATACGTCGCTTAAGCGGTACGAGGTGGTATTGCTAAATGCAAATAGTCTACCGTTCAGCTCCGATATTATAACGCTACCAGATATTATAATGCTTTTTTTTCTTTTAATTCTTTCCGCGTCRCTTTGGAGCGGCCGGACGAAAGAGGAAGGCTTTCGCGCTTCCCCCGGAGGCAGCGGGCAGCCTGGCCRCCGGGGCGCGGGGACGGGTTATTTTGGGCGCCCTCCGGCTCGCAGGGAAGCTGCTGAGGGATTTTTTTCCGTCGAAGGCCAGGCATGGACCCGGCCGGTCTGTGCGCGCCGCGGTGACTAATGTCTTTGTGGCGGGATTTGGGACGGCCCGCGGGCAGGGCCGGGGCGGCGCACGATCGATGCCRGCGCCGTCCTCGCTGGCGGTGGCCGCCGAGCCGCGCGGGCGCCCATTGAGGGGGAGAGGCCCCCGCGCTGCCCGGGGCGCTTTCGGTTTAATACCCCTCTCCGTCATGGATTAGCGGCGAGCCGATGGCTTGGATAACCCCACCGCGGCGGGCGCGGGTTACGTGCAGAGCGTGGCCGAGGGCTGTGCCGATGCAGCGCTCCGAGGAGGYGGCTGCCTTTCCCGAGGATTCAGAGTCCGTGTGCCTTTTGCTTTGAAGACAGCACCAAAGGGGTTTTGCACCCGAACGCACCCGTTTTCCTCGTGCGATGATCAGGGTGCGCCGGTAAAGCCCCCAAAACTGCATTTCACCTCTGTGGATTCATTGCTCCCATCCCAGGCTCTCGCAGTTTTTCCTCTGGAGGATGATACCGCTGTCGTCTTCCTCCTCCTCCTCCTCCTCCTCGGCGTCCCCGTGCGCCCACCACGGGAAGCCCGGCCGGCGCTGGGGTCTCCCTCGCTTCGCGCCGGCGCCTGGCCCTGCCTGCACGTGCTCAGCAGCCGAGCTAACGTCTGGCTTCCGCTCGGGGACGGTAGCTGTGAAAAAGGGATTTCTGCACAACCCCGTTCTCAGCCCCTGTGCATGCACACAAGGGGGAAAAAAAGCCCCCAAAAGCCTCTCTTGCGTTTGCACGGTCACCGTGCCTGGTCAAGAGGAGCCGGTCCCCGGTCGGAGCCGTTACGGTGCCGTTCGGGTGACTTTCAGGCCGTTTGCGGAGCTGCAGGACGGCGGCGTTTTAACGGGCCGGGTGGCAACTCCCACCCGCAGCACAAGGGAGGTTCGTCCCGCTGCCCGGCGGCGGCCGGGGGCACCGGGGGCCGGCGGCGTTTCGGGGGGCGGCGGGACGACTGCCGGTGCCGTCTGCTGCCGCCTCTCGCGCCGCCGTCCCCAGGTGCTGCCTTTTTTGGTGCTTTTCCCTCCACGCCGCCGCGGTTTACGGCGAGGGCCCGGCCGCCGGGCTCGGCCCCCGCTTAACGGGGCGGCTGTTTACATCCGCTGGCGCCGGGCCCGAACCTGCCGGCGGAGAGCGGCCTCCGGGTCCGTCCGCTCCCGGAGCGGGGCGAAGGCGCTCGCTTGTTTTCGCGCGTCCCCCGGCGTGTGCCGAAACGCGCTCGTGTGGCCCTGGCGGGCTGGCGAGCCCCGCACCGTGCCGAGCCGAGCCGAGCCGAGCCGGTGCCCGTGCCGGGGCTCGCCGCCGCCGTGGATCCGGGCAGGCTCACGGGCAGCGCTTCCCGGCGGGTCCCGTCCCCATTTTTGCGGTTCCGGATGAGGCTTTGCCGGTGGCGCGGGAGCAGCTGGGTCCCTGCTTTGCCGGCGCCCACCGGCTTGTTTTCCTTATATTTATCCATTTATTTATCCATTTATTGTACTTGACGTGTCGCTCCTGCCCCCCCGATTCGGAGCGGTGGTGCTAAGGGCACAAACACCGTTTATACACAACTTACACGAGCGGGTCTGACTTTGAACAGCGGGAGGCGCGGGAACGACACAGAAAACCCCCTAAATAAATCTTTATTCCTAGGTGCTGGATCTGGGCTGTGTGTTTCGGGATGGGTTCTTTTTTCTTTTCTTTTCTTTTTTTTTTCTTTTTTCTCTGTTTGGCTCTGTGGCAACTTGTCAACCTAGAAATTAAAAATAAAACGGTGTCGCAGGCGGGGAGAGCAGCGGAGCCTCCACGCGCCTCTCGCAGCCCCGCGGGAGCCGYGTCCGGCCTCTCCCCGCGGCCGGGTGCCGGGGCGGCGCGTCGGACCTTCCGGCGCRCGTCCGACGGGCGCAGCTCAGCGCGGGGGGATGCGATGCAGCGGCGCGGGGCAGGCGCGTGTCGTGCCGCCTGCTCCTTTGCCGCCCTTCCTCCGTCGCGGACTCGCTTCCTCGCTTATCCCCAGGTTTGGGAGGCGGATTCGTGTCCGGACGGCCGTCGGCGGCGAGGGGCGCGGGATAGACCCCGGCGGATGGCTCGGCGCGGCAGGAGGGAGTGAAGCGGGGCCGCGTCCCGCACCCGCCTCCCGGTAAGCAGATCCCGGCGGCCGCGGCACGGCTCCCGGCGGGGCCCATCCCGCCCCCGGAGACGCCGCTTTTGGGCTGGGACGCGGTTATCCTTAGCGCGGGTGGTGCCGATGCTCCTGCCGGGAAGCGCTTAATCCAAGGGGGGGGGGGGGAGCGG
>NW_020447752.1:879982-889546 GCF_003343035.1 Apteryx rowi
CCTCACCGGCGCCTCGGCTGTCTTGCAGGCGATGAAGGTCCTCTCCAAGAAGAAGCTGATGAGGCAAGCGGGCTTCCCCCGTAAGTGGCGCCGGGTCGGGGCGGGCGGCACCGCGGGGACATTCGCTTTGATGCCTTTTCCCCTTTTTCCTGCCCGAAATCGGAGCCCTCCGCGGTGCTGTTTCCTGCCGAGGAGGATTTGGGTGCAGGACTCAGCACTTCGGCACCTCGGCTGTTCCCACCGCAGCCCCAGGCGCGCAGGTGGCTGCTTTCGCTGCCCTGCTGCTCCGTCGCCTCTCGCGTGGGCGGGCGGGCGGGCGGGCGGCAGAAAAAGCCCTCCTCGCCCCTTCCCCGCAGGCCGCCCGCCTCCCCGCGGCGCCAAGGCCGCCTCCGAAGGCTGCGTGCAACCCAAGGGGCCCATCGAGCAGGTCTACCAGGAGATCGCCATCCTGAAGAAGCTGGACCACCCCAACGTGGTGAAGCTGGTGGAGGTGAGCGGCGGGCGGCCGCCTCCGGCACTGCCGCCGCCGGGGAGGTTCGCCCGCCGGGCGGGATCGCCTTCCCCCCGGACGCGGGGGAATTTTGCAAGGGAGCCTCGCGCCGGGAACGCGGGAGCCTCGTGCTGGCAGCGCCAGCTCGGCTCCAGCAGGTTCTGCGTCTCGGAGACTTGGTTTTTGTCCCTTTTTTTGCAAACGGTCTTTTTTTTTTTCCCCCCCCTCCCTGCACCCGAAAGAGAACTTTGTTTTCCTCCCTGAAAGCGACCTGCAGAAATACTCTGAGAAGCTCAGATGAGTTTTGGGGAGGAAATGACGACCCCGAGGTTCCTGCAGAAGGGAGACCCCGCTGGGGCTTGCCGGCGGGCGCGAGAGCGGTGGCGCCGTGCGGCTCGGCCGTGGGTGGCCCCCGCGTCGCTCAGGCCTTGGCGGGAGCGCGGGAGACCCTTGAGGTTCCCGGATATTCGGTTTTGAAATTAAAGCGTTGCTAGCGGGGCTTCCGAAGGGAAATGAGGGAGGTGGCAGGCTGCAAAGCGGAGCCCTCGGCCGGGGAGCTCGGGAGCCTTCGGGTGCCCAGGGCAGATGGCTGCCGCCTGCTCCTCTTCCTCCTCTTCCTCGCCCTCGGCCTCCCTCCGGGCAGCTCTCGCTGCCGGCCCGTTCCCGCCGCGTGCCTGGGTGATCGCAGCACGGCAAGCGGGTCTGGACGTGCGAGGTGCCAGCTTTGGTCTAATCACCTGCCGTCGCACCTTCGCTTACCTGCCCGAAGCCGTATCCCGAGGCCCTGATTCACGCAGCTTCCGGGGCGGTTTGGGGCAGAATTGGGACAAATCACGACACCTCACTTGCAACACGGTTATTTTATTTTATTTTATTTTTATTTTTATTTTTATTTTTATTTTTATTTTTGGTTCTGTTCCATCCCCGTGTCGCGTGCCGTGGCAGGTGCTGGATGACCCCGGCGAGGACCACCTGTACATGGGTAAGCGAGCCGCCGCGTCCCGGCGCTGCTGGCCGCGCGCGCGCGGGAGCGTCGCTTCCTTGCCCTCGCCGATCAAGCGTGGCTTAGCTTCCCGAAGTGCAAATCGCCCCCTCCCCACCTGCCTGCGCAGATTTAAGCGGTTGGCTCGGCGCCGGCGCTTTTGCGGGCGGCGGGGAGGGCCTGTTTCGCGCCGCTGCCGGCGGGTAGCTACGGAGGCAGCTGGCAACATCCCCTTCGAAGCGGTGCTGGGAACCCGTGCCGCATACGCGCAAAAAAAGCATTTGGGGGCAAACTGTATTTTAAGTCGCCTAAGATCCTTCCAAAGGCTGAGCTTGCTCCACGCACGGCTCTTGGCTGAAGGCAGAAGCATCCCAGCCTGTGCGCTGGGTGCAAGATAGCATCTCCTTGTTCGCCAACGTATTATTTTCGTAATTGAGCTGTAAAAATAATTGCTCGTGTGCTGGGACTCGGCTCGCAGGAGCTCTGACCGCAATTAATCACCTTTTCCTTTGCGTTTCAGTGTTTGAACTGGTGAAGCAAGGGTGAGTACTGAATCCCAGGCCCGAAGCCGGTAAAGCGGAACAGGTCTGTACATAGCAGACCTCCGGCGCCCGAAGCCAAATTCGGAGGCGCCAGGGAAGAGGTTAATGCCGGGCTTCCCCCCGGGGCTCGGGGCGGGCGCGTTCAAAATACGCAGCGTGGTGCATTGGGATGCTCTTGACCTTTTTTTTGGAGAATTTCCAGCCTTTTGCCCGGGGACGCAGCCGGGGTTTGGGGCGGGTTGGGGGTGCAGACAGGCCCCCGGCTGCTCGGTGTCGCGCAGGCGCCTGCTGCTCCTTCTCCCGGGGTTTTGGAGCGGGGACGGGACGGCCAAGCCCTGCCTGTGCGGCAAACCCCGGGCGCGCTCGACGTGGTGGCTGCGTGCTGTTGTCCCTGCTCGGTGGTGCCGGCTGGCAAAGCCCCCGGACCTTCCTCGGCGCCTCCGGAGGTGACACGAGCTCTGCTCGCCCTCTCTTGCCTTTGCAGACCCGTGATGGAAATCCCAACCCTGAAACCTCTCACCGAAGATAAGGCTCGGTTCTACTTCCAGGATCTCATCAAGGGCATCGAATACTGTGAGTGTCCATGCGAACAGGGTGGCGTTCGGGGGGTTTTGGGGAGGGTTGCGCCGTTTTCCAGCGGCGCTGTTGCAAGCCGCCGCTGTCGAGCTCCTCGCTGCCGCTGTGGTTGCAGTGCACTACCAGAAGATCATCCACCGGGACATCAAACCTTCCAACCTGCTCGTTGGGGAAGACGGGCACGTCAAGATCGCCGACTTCGGCGTGAGCAACGAGTTCAAGGGTGCTGACGCCCTCCTCACCAACACGGTGGGCACCCCGGCCTTCATGGCTCCGGAGACGCTCTCGGAAACCAGGAAAATCTTCTCCGGGAAGGTATTTGGTTGCAACGTGGGGATTTTTTGGAATAACCTTCCTTGCCCGTGCTTTGTCTCCTGTTCCCGACCTAACCGCGTTTGCTTCTCCCCGAAGGCTTTGGATGTCTGGGCCATGGGAATCACGCTCTACTGCTTCGTGTTCGGGCAGGTAACGGGCGTCGTTTTTCAGCGCTGCTGGCGCTTCCCCGCGGACCCGCCGCGGACGCTCGCCCGGCCGCCCTCTTCCTTAACAGACGTTGTTGCTTTCTTCGCTGCTCTTTGTCTCTGCCGCTAGTGTCCTTTTATGGATGAACGGATCCTGAGTTTACACAATAAAATCAAGACCCAAACCTTGGAGTTCCCAGACCAGTAAGTACTCAAAACAAAAAAAAACCCAAACAACAACAAAAAAACCCCCCTCAGCCCTTGTTTTGAAGCTGCCGCGAGCTGTTTTCTTGGCGGCTGCCCGTTGTGGTTTTGCAAACTCAGCCCGCGAGCCCCCCTCTCGGCCCCGGAAAGCTTCCTTTGCGTTGAACGCGAAGGCAGCGCCGCTGGTTTGCCGCTGCCGGCGAAAGAGCAGCGTCGCTGGCAGAGATGCTCGAGCGAATGAATTCACCGTGTTGCTCGCCGGCTTCTGGCCGGGGGGGATTCGATGCCCATCCAGGCTGGGGGGGGTTTTGCTTCCCGGGGGGTTCGGGGAGGGACAGGGAGCGTTGCGCCCTCCCCGCGACTCCTCTCCCCGCTCTCTCCTTTCCCAAGGCCGGAAGTTACGGACTTCTTGAAGGATCTGATCACGCGGATGCTGGATAAAAACCCCGAATCGAGGATTTCGGTCCCGGAAATCAAGGTACTGGCGCAAAGCCCCGGTGTTCGTGGCGGCGTCACGCCCGTCGGGTTTGCCTCGCTCGGCTTATTCGGGAGTCACTGCGATCCCTGCAGGCTAGGTGCCCCCTCCCTGCCCGGCCCGAGGCAGGTAAGTCCCGGTTCCTTTCCCCCCCTCCTGGACCTTCTCAGCTTCGGGACCTTCGGCGCCTACAGAAGCGCGCGGCGGAAGGAAAGGCCCTGAGTACAGTATTTCCTCTGCTACCAGGAAAGTACTGTGCAACAGCCTTTCGCAGGAGATTTCTGGTCCTCCGCCCCTGCGGGACCCTGGAAGGGGCGAGAAGCTGAGAAAATGGAGACGAAGGTAGGGGGAAAGGATGGCGGGCGACTTGCCGAATCCCTTTTGCGTTCCTCCCGCAAGGGCCGAGGACTGCAGGTGCGTGGGCGAGGGCGGAGCGGGGCGTCCCGCCGCCACCGCCGCTGCCCCCCGCCACCGCGGACCGACCCCCTTTCCGGCCGAGGCTAGGGCTCGCCGCGCTCCCCCCGCGCCGCCGCTCGCCCCTCCAACCGCCGCTGGACCGCCGCCGCCACCGCCGGACCGCCGCCGCCGCCTCGGGGTGGGGGGGGCCGGGTGAGACCGGCGCTCGGCCCCGGCCCGGCGAGCTCCTGCCGGCATCCCGGCGAGGGCGCGCGCCCGCCAGGCCCCCCCCCGCCTTGTCTGAATTACAAAAAAAGAGGAAATCGTCCCTGACAGGCTGTGTTATTAATTGAAGTTACACCCCTGGGCGACCAAGAACGGCGCGGAGCTGCTGCCCACGGAGGACGAGAACTGCACGCTGGTCGAGGTGACGGAGGAGGAGGTGGAGAACTCGGTCAAGCACATCCCCAGCCTGGCCACCGTGGTGAGCGCGGGGGACGCCGACCGTCCCGGCTTTCGCTCGCTCCCGCGCCGTCGCTCCGGCCCCGGAGCCGCCGGCCCGGGCAGTGGGGCGCTCGGGAAGGGCGCAAGCAAGCGGGCGCAGCGCCGGTGCTCTTTCCCCGCCGTATTTTTCTGGCAGTCAGCGGGCGGGAGCCTCCGGAGCGGAGGTTCCCACAGGTGCCCGCGAGCCCCCGTGCCGGGAGAAGCGGGGAGCATCCTTCCCCGGGCCCTGCCGCGGTGTCATCGGTCTCGGGCGGCAGCGGCTTGGGAGGGAGGAGCAGCGGTATAAAATCGGGCCGGGGGTTGCCAGCGCGTGCCGAGGCAGGGTCCGGCCGGAGTGGCGGCTTTTATCCTTGCTCCGGTAGTTCCCACTGGTCCCAGGAAGCTCACACCGCGCTTGAAGCTTTGTAACTTTGCATTTTGGGGCCAAAGCTAGGCAAACTGCCGATTCTCCAGGTTGGGTTTGGTAAACGTCAAGGCAAAACTGTGTTCGTTCCTTCCTTCCCTTCTCCCCGTCCCTTTCCTGTGAACTCCTCTTTCGAGTAACCTCAGGCAACTGGAAAATTGCAGTTGCCAAATACAGGAATTGGCGAAACCTGCCTGCTGCAGGAGAAAACCTGCCCACGCGTCATTTTGTTCTCCTTTCCGCCTCTCGCATCTAACGTGACTGTCGTTTGCGTGCTCAGCTGTTGCATTTTGAGTTTTCGGAGGAGGCTGCAGGCTTCCATGTTAAGCAGCTGGACACTTGCAAACGTATTCCCTTTTTTTTTCTTTTCCAAAAGAATTTGGAATGTTTCCAGTAGTTTCCTGACTTAGCTGGGCAGCAGGTTTAGACGTTTCTGTTGCCCTTGAAGGAAAGGGGTCTCGGGCAAGCAGAAACCCCCTGACAACCCCCAACCTGGTCTTGCAGATCCTGGTTAAAACGATGATCAGGAAGCGCTCGTTCGGGAACCCGTTCGAGGGCAGCAAGCGAGAGGAGCGGTCGCTGTCGGCGCCGGGGAACCTGCTGATGTGAGTGTCTTCGTCTCGGTTCGGCCCGAAAGGGCAGGACTCGCCCCGCACGAGTAGCTTTTGCGGGGTTGTGCTCTGCGTTTCCTCTTACAGCCGTGACCGTCCTGCGGGAAGCTCATCCGGGGGCTGCTAACGGCTCGGATAAATGAGAATAAATAAGGAAGCGGGGGCTCTCCCCGCCCTGCCCTCACCCTCCGTTTCACGCAGATGGGCATGTTCCTGCGTTGGGTGACTCACTGCTAACAAGACCTTATTTGTAGCTGGGAGCAGATTTGGGTCCTGCTAAAGCTAGTGGTGAAGTTCTCCTCAGGCGGGACTTCAGCACTGCGTTTTTCCTTTTTCCTTTTTCCTTCCCCCCCCCTTGGGTTGCATAAGGCTTTGCAGGCTGGAGGTACCGGAGGCTGATGGAGTTTGCCGTCCTGGCAAATCAGCCTGCATCGCTTCTCCAGGCTCAGGGTAAAGACTGCGTTTTGGATTCTGGTTTCTGCCGTTGACTTGCAAAGGGTTGAATGGGAGTTTCTTGAATGAATCCCTCCCCCAACACCTCTAATTCCCCGCGGGAATCAAAGCGCTCGCTGGGTCTCTGTTAACCCTGGGCTTGTGCGCTGTGCTGGAAGCGACCCCTGCGGGGAACGGCTGCGCGGCCCAGCTCCGGTGCTGCTGCTGGCCTCCGCTTCCTGCTCTTTCCCCTGCGAAGAAGCATGTTTAGTTTATTAAAATGCCCCCCAAGCTGAATGTCATCAACCTAGGTGGCTCAGCTGAATGATGCGTTGGATCCTTGTCTTCTCCATGGCCAAGGCTTTAGTCTGTCCTAAAAACCAAGCAAGTAATCCTCCCAAATCCCCTTGGGGAGTGGATTTATACAAGGTATTTTCCACCTGGATGTTCACTGCGTTAAGTGCATGTCTGTGCGGAGGGATTGAACAGGACTTTAGGAAATCCTAATTAAACTCTTTTTCAGAGTTACTAAGCAAGGGTTAGGTGGTGTCTTGGCCTCTGGAAGCTCACCTTGCCCAGAGGCGACTTGTCCTCATACAAATGACTCCTGCTGCCTCCAGACTGCACCTACAACTTGCAACATGGGATTGCTTCCAAAATACACGATAAGGATTGATTCACCTGTTTTCTCGTCCATGTTCTGGACTGGAGCTGACAGTCTGACCATGTCAGAACGGCAATTTATTGTGTTACTCTTCTGGAGAGGGATCATGATATTTACCAAGCCGAAGTTGGCCAGCTCCCTTTCCAAAAATGAATCCCTTTGCCCCTTCCCAGCAAAAATGAATCCCTTCAGCCCTTCCCACCCGCTCCCATACTGCAGCCTCCACGTGAGGCTCTTCGCTGTGCGTTGGCCCAATCTCTGCGAGGTGGCATTGCTGCATCTCTCAGGTGTTCTTGGATTAGCCTTGTCATCGCGATGCTGGTTCCTCCCCAGTCTCTGCTGTCATTGCTTTTTAGTGCTTGGTGCCTGAAGGAATGGGATTGCGATTGGCATTGTGGCTTCCAGCATAGCTCTAGTCTGGGTTTGGTCCTTTTCCCTGACACTGCTCACAAAATGATGTGTTGGGAACCCAAATACAGCTTTCTGCTCCCTCTTCCCTCCTCGCCCTGGCCCAGGAAAAGAATTGCTGGTAAGGAGACTAAAATGTCTTATTTCCTTCTAAAGCAGGAAGCAAGGCAGCGAAGATAACCTGAAATGCAACGACCTGCCTGACGTGGGCGAGGAGGAGGTTCTTTCGTGAACGGCGACGTTGTGGTTCTGTTGAGCGACGTGGTCTGGGGCACCTTCTAAAGCGTGCAGCCGAGGATGACGGCTACTAACAGAGCCTCCACCAAACGCAGCATGACATGGCGCTATTTCAGTATAATGCTGGATGCAGAGCTTACATAGCAGCATGTTGTAAGACATCCGACTACAGTACTTGTCATAAACATTGAACATCTCCGACTGCTTGGACTGCTGACTAATTGTGGGAAGGGTGCTGGCGGAGACCCGAAAGGTGAGCTATCGTGTTGAGCAGCAACAGTGCTTTGCAAAAAAAAAAAAAAAAAAAAAGCAAAAAAAAAGCAGACAAACAAAATGCAGTTGAGACTGCTTTTACGTGGTTTTAATGCCAAATAATTTACAGGGACTATTGCCAGCGTCCCAGGGGGATCGTGTGCCCTTCTTATACTCTATGGGCATGCACAGGAGTGTGAAGCTTTTGCAAAGTGGCATACACAACAGTAAAACTACACTTATGCACTTTGAGAGTTCACGACCTACGGGAAATGTTGTTGCATCTTTTCTTGTTGTTCTGTTTTGTTTTGAATCGACACATTTTTAACTGCATGGGAACAAAGCAAAAAAAAAAAAACCACCACCTCTTCAGCTTTTTTAAGAATGCCTACCTTTGTGAGCCAACTTGTATTAAATAGCATCTTCGGGACGTTCAGAAAGTAATGCTAATTACAGTGTTTGAGGATGCCACTTTTCCTAAGGTCTTGATGTTGGTATGACAAGAGATTCACAAGTTTAGTATTCAGTGTACGAAAGGAAAAGGTATTTAAGGGCTTAAGTTCGGTCTGAACTTTTTTTTGCTGCAGGCATATGAGTGAAAGATGGTGTTTAGCCAAATGCTTGTTTTGAACAGCAGAGGAAGCACTAACAAAAGTTTGTTTCTAAATCTTTTACTTGATCTAGATACATATATTGTTAAATATAAAATTCAGGGTAAAATCCTTCACTTCCATGTACATTACATGGTTTACTACAATTAAAAATAATACAATACTTATGCTGTTTTTTTTAAGTATAGACTTAGGGCTCGCTTAGAATTTAAGATCTTAATGAAATACTTAGATTAGCTAGTAATTTTCAAAGAAACTTTTCTTTTCCAAACTCTTAATTTGGATTTTTGGGGCCAATGCTATGTATTTTTTGCAAGTTCGTTACCAGTGGTTTATGAATGCCTGTGGATCAAGGGCTTGTTAGCTGAGCTTAGTAAATTAAGTGTATACCTAATACATGGCTTGTTTCTGATGAAGAGCTCTCTCACCTTCAGTCAGATYACTCTGATGATTTTGTGGTGCTTGTAAAACCTCAGTGACATGTGGCAGGATGGACTCGGGCTTTGAGACTCACTTTCGCGGGTCCTTCGCGCTCAGACGAAGCTGGAGAAGGGCRGACGGTAGGGGAGCTGGCTGCGCGTGGCGATGCGGTTGAGGAAGGGGCTCAGGGTAGGCACAGTTGTGGCTGGAGGGAAGGAAAAGGTCGGGCTTTGTTCCTCAGTCCTGCTGCTGATTTGGCTGGGTGACCGGGAACGAGTCATTTAAAAAGGCTGTGCACCTGTAAGAGGGGGATGATTCAAATGTCCCGGCTTCCTAAGGGACTGTCAAGGCTTAATGCTTTGGCCGAAGGAGGAAGGCACTATATGAGATCCATAAGCCACTACATGAGATTTTTCCTTGGTGGTATGATCTCTGCCTACCAGCTCTGGCGGCAGCTGCCCTGCTGTAGGCGTCTAGGAAGTGACTGTTACGTTGCCGTCCTTGATCTTGTGCACAGCAGCAGCGCGCTGATGGTCTTGGTCCTGCTAGAGTCAGCCCTGGCCCCCGACCGCTAGTCACGCCAGGCCTCTGTTAAAGTCTGGCCCGTGTTAAGAAGTGCGCGGGTGCCTGCACAAACTGGCCCTTGTTCAGGAGGGCCCCTGCCCCTTTTGAGCGCACAAAGCAATGCTTCCCCTAGATCTCATTTTATTACCAAAAAAATTGTACTGCTGGCCTTTCTCCAAAGCCGGTGACTACGGCTTCTGCAGAGGTTCGTGCTTTAGGAGCAGTACTACGGAGTCTGAAGCCACGAGATGCACGGTTTTCCTCCCAGTTTGGTCTGAGGCTATGCCAAAGCTCTGCATCTTCAGATACGGGAAAACCAAACAGGTAACGGA
>NW_020447752.1:889742-925993 GCF_003343035.1 Apteryx rowi
ACTGCTTGTAGCCATTGCAGAGTAATGTGTGTGGCATGTTTTTTGTTAAAAGTGAGTGAGCTGTAGAGATGCTTAGTGCTGAATATCTCCATTTTTGTGATTTGGCAAGTGCCTAGCAAGATAGTTTAAACTTACTAAACAGGCTTGCTAGGTACAATGCAGCTTCCAAACAGAATAACCTACCCCAGTTCCTCGGTGCCCAACCGCATGGTTACTGGGCTTCAGCTAGTAGCATGGATCAGTGTCTTAAGGCCAGGGTGGTGGGCTCGGTTCGTAAGCATCCAAAAGCTCAGCACTTCCTTAAAACGCACCTCAAAATGACTGTCTGTTAGTGCCAGCTCCAGTAAGGCTGCAGCCAAATGCACGTTTCTGAACGAAATTTGATGTAGGTTTCCTTGTTGATTAGTTCTGGTGAAAGTATAAACCTTGGATGTGTGAGGAAGACCTCTTATCTAAATGCATGACCTGTTAGAGAAGCTGTACTGTATATACAAATCTGCTCAGTTCTGTATCTGCTGTTTAGTAGTCAAGCTAGTTTTTTTCTTATAGTGAAGTACACATTTTGCTTGTGCCTTGGAACTGGGTTACAGCTTGATTTTTTTTTTTTTTTTTTTTCCCCAATTCCCTTCCTTTTAAGCAAGCCCAGCGCTGACTGTATGGTTACTGCTGGGTACTAAGCCTTTTTGGCTCTGAAAGCACACGGGAAAGTGCTAAGGGGAAACCAGGCCTCTTGTCTTGAGTAGTTTTTCTTGGTTGGACCCCCTATTCCTATCAGGCAATTGATCTGTTTCTTTTCTAAGGTCCTGAAACTATTGCTGATTTTTATACTGTTTTGTTTAATGACCGAGGCTTGTGTTTCATTCCTACCCCTTTATTATGCATTTAACTTTATCAGGTGTATCAAGTTTAAATACTGTGTATTTATCACTTTTAAATTATATTACCTAAGAAAAAAAAAATAGTGTTTTTTTCCACACAGCTGTTCAAGCTTCTCTGTACGAGTTGAAATAAACAACATGCAACCAAACCTGGAGTTAGTGTATCAAGTGGAGTCATTATCTCATTTTACCAGTCTTTCTTTATCAAGCTATAGGAGTTTGCTTTTTGGCGGGGGGGGGGGGGTCTGATAGCACCTTCCCCTGCTGCTGTAATCTGGTACGCTACTGTTATTGGGAATTACGGCCTTGGAAGAGACCGCAATGGCTCTAGCCATTGCATAACTGAAACTGAGCCAGTCACACTTGCATACTGCAGAGCTCGCTCTTGGAAAAGCAACTGTTTTGAGTTGTTACTCTCAGCTTAGTGCTCAGCAGTGCTGGGCAGATGATATCAAGCTAAAGAATGAAACAAAACTGCTCCGTGGCACCAGGTAATGCTGCAGCACACCCCCAGCACTGCTGGAAAAAGGTAGCAAAATGCCAGCCAGGATGACTGAGGTCTGGAATAGCTCCCAGAGCTCTGTAATGCTAGAAAAGGTTCAGAGAAAGGAAGAGCTGTTCTTTGCATGTCAGTGCTCTCACTAGAGAAGCTCAGGGCCACCTAAAGACAACAGGCAACAGATGCACTTAAGTCGAACTGAGCAAGCACATTAAATGCCCAGATAGAGGGTCTGGGGGTGCAAAGTCCCTCAGTCCCTCAGTGTGGAAGGTACGCCAGGGAATATACTAACCTTTGGCTAAGGCAGTGCTAGGCTAACCCATCCTGGTCCCTAATTTCTAAGTCTTTCCCCTTGGGTAAGGTTTTAACTCACATGAACTTCCTCCAATGCAACAGCCACGGACAAGATGAACCATCTGTCCTGCAAATGGACACGACCTTTGGACCTGTCTGTTAGGAGAACCAGGTGGAGCAGATGCCTTAGGTGTCACACAGCACCCTTGCTGAGAGAGTCAAGAGGCAAAGCTGAAAGCAGCACTGGCTTTGATAGCTCCCTAGTAAGAGTTTCTGCCTGTGTAAAGTGAAGGCAGTTAACTGGCACTAATCCTTTTGGGCCCTGGGGAAGAAAAACAGCTTGCAGGCCTCCAAGATGACTCATAGAGGGTAGTACTTTATTAAAAATGAAAGTCAATTTTAAAGTAGTAGCATAAAAATAGTCAAACTGGGGGGGGAAAAAAATCTCATAACCAGTAAACCATTCACCTAAAGCCATTCACTATTGTAACACAATAAAATTAGACACTGTTTTGTCTCAGTTTGTGGCCACTGGAGCATGGAGACACAATCAAATATTGGGTACAGTCTTAGCTAAACATCATGATCCTTCACAGTAAGGAAAAGCGATTTGATAACAGCCGGGAGCTGCTCTCCCGAGGCTAGGCGACACCTGGCAGGGGCCTTGTTCACTCTAAGGAAGAATCTGTATCTGTTAAGGGCTTTGCAGCTCTCTGCTACCAGTGAACTCGGAGAAAGGTGGATTGTTGAAATGACCATGACAGAGCAGTCCCTGGCCCAGGCTTAGTTTGTGCAGAGGCCTGGCACAAAAGCACGAGGCTCCATATGTGCTTTGCTCAATTACCCTGGAAAGACAGCAGACAGGAAGCGGATTCAGTTCTTCTCTTTGGGGGTCGGCTCGGGCCAGCAAAGGTGATGAGTAGTGACTAGGGTCAGTTGTTCCCTCTTTCCTTCTCCCAAAGAAGGGGGCGAGTGTCTTATGGCAGGTTCAGAGTAACATTCACAGCAGCAGTTCAATTCAGCAGTTGGTGCTGCAGAGCAGGAGGTCAGGAGTTTGTTCCATATGTCTCACTGCCACCCTGTAAGAATTAGAGATTAGTTCTCTGCTAGAAACTGTGTCTAAGCAGCATCACAGCCTGTTTTACCTGGAGAGACTGGCCTTTGATAGACTGCCAGAAAACTGGTGTCTTTCTGCCCCTTCCTCTCACACAAAACCTCTCTGTACAGGGAATCTGCTCTCATGCAGTTGGACTCAGACCTCACATCTCCAATGCCAAAAGGCCTTTTGATTCAGAAATCCACCCTCTGCAGCACCATCTCCCACTACTCATGGGATTGCAGGGCAGAGCTCTACCCTTAGCACCAGCCAAGCAACCCCACAAGGGACAAAGGAGGCCTAAAGCCTTCTCCTGACCAAAAGGATCATTTAGCTCCTTAAGGGAGGAGCCAGCGAATACCGGCACATTTCATGGCTTTGTTCAGAGCATCAGGAGCCCTTGCAGAGACCAAGAAGGAATGATTTGATGGGGACAGAACAGTTGTCTGCAGTATGCAGGAGGCAACTGCCAAGGACTGCAACCCAGAAGAGGGGCGCAGTGGGAGTGTGACAAGTTCTTGTGAACATACACTTCCCTCTTCAGGAGTGGTTACCCAGGAAACATGACATCATTATTTCTTTCTAGTGTTTCTCCCCTTCACAGATTTGAGGTAGAAATGAGCTTCTCCGAGGAAGACAGAATTTCCTCAGCGCTGTGGTACAAAGTCCGTGTTTGCCGTCAGCTTCATGCATCCTGTTTCAGAGAATCCCTCCCAAGTCAGAGGAGAAAGCAAATTTGACTTCACTCTGCCTTCATGCTGCTTACCAGTTCATAATCCTCCACATATTTGTATTTCTTCTCCCGATAGTAATATCTCTTCTTCATGCAATACAGGACAACAATGTCGCATAGGACGGTTGCCTAAGTGGAGATTGAAAGAGTTAAGATAATGATCCTCAGAACTGAGGCACCAAATCAGAATTCAGTCCAAGCGCAGACAGTGTCACTTACCACTCCAAACAGCGCTAAGCCAGAGCCAATGTTAATCATGGTAGGAATTACGTCAAATTTTCCTGCCTAGAAGACAGTTACAGGGGTGAATGGGTTTTTTTTAGCATCTCTGAAAGCCCTTGCCCCAAGACCGCTAGGAATCAAGCTGCCCTACCTTTCCAAACACTAGGATATCAAAGCGGATGCCATAAGCTTTGGCAAGTGTCCGTGATTCAGTGCCATTCTGATCCTTGTAGTATTTTGCAAACCTGAAGAAAAGGTGGGTCAAAGCTTAGCTGGGAATTTCGGGGTTGCTTAAGTAAGTGAGCCTCATGCAATACCCAGCTGTGTCTCCCATCCCAAGAGGATGGGCTGAATATGTGTACTTCCAGAGTCAAGCCACAAACGATGGAGAGAGATTACATGCAGGCAAGCACATTTAAGGAGAAAAGCCCAGAACAGACTAGCTTAAGACAGCCACTAGCATCAGCCAAGTCAGGAGACTTCTGAAGTATAGGGAGGGGAACAAGTGAGCTTTAGCAGGGAAGGGGAAGGACGGAGGGGAGAAAAGCAGCTACACGTTAGCCTCTTCCTCGGACAGGGGCGGACAGGAGGCTGCAGGAGTGCAGGCAGCCACGAGAGGGCAGGGTCGGGAGCAGGCAGCGAGGCAGCGGCACCGCAGGCAAAGGCAGCTCCTTGACCGGCACAACGTGACTCGCAGGCAAATGATAGGGAAAAGGGGAACAGAACAAATAAGTGAGATCAGACTTACTCCGTCACAGGGTTGACTAAGCCAGGAGGAAGCAGAGAAAAGGGTGGAAGAAAAGAAGAGTGATTAGCATGGGGCTGCACCACGTTCTGGAATTAGCAAGAGCACTTCAGAGCCCGCACCAGCCAGGCGGCCACGTCCTCCAGCTCCTCCAGCCTGTCTGAGCACAGCACCAGCCCCGCAGCCTCAGCACGCCTGACACCCACGCACCTGCAGACCTGACACCTACCAAACACACCCTTGTCCTGTCAGCTTTCTCATGACAGCAGTCTCCCACCACATCCTGAAATAATCCTCCTTGGTTCCTGTTTGAAGGAGGGATTGTGCAGACCCAAGATCACAGCCCTGGATGGCAGTAAACTCACACAAGTTCCACCAAAAGAGATTCCCTGTGCTAACAGAGTCTGTGATTTTAGAAACATGCATAGCCCTGCGCCCTGTCTCCTCACAAGCAGGATTGTGACCAGTCCATATTATTATAGCTCCGAGCCCCTGTTGCAGCTAACTACCCGGCTCTGCACTCACTGATTTACTGGAGGTGCTGGACCTGTCCATACTGGGCAGAGTTTATATTGTGGTGCTGTATGCCAAAAGGATACTCCTGGTGCAGATTTTGTCTTCAGCTGACAGACCCACTTTCTATAATGGTTAGTGGAGAGTTTTTCCTCATATTTTTGCATACTGAAGGAGGCCTCTCACTCTCCCACCCTTACACACTCCACCCTCAAAGACTGCCCTACCAGTACACCTCGAGATGATCAGTTCTCACACTGACACGCCACAGGAGGCCAGCCCGAACGGTCTCCTAAGTGCTGATGCGAGTATGACTCAGGCAATCTGACGCAATCAGTGGAACTTCACTGACCTCCCCCTCTGCTATGACAGTGAGGATCGACATGCTCTAAGTTTTATAGCATCGGAGAAACTCCCCAAGTAATCTACCTCCAAGGCGAGGACCTGACCAGGTCAGAAGAGTGCAGGCAGCCTATATCACTGTCCTAGTGGCAGACTGAGCCACAGGGACAGCAGGGCCACCTTCCACAGCCACATTACCTGAAGTTGTATCCAGGCGACACAGTGTGGGCAGAGTCCTTGCTGTCAAGGCGGCGGAAGGAGTACCTCGGCACACAGTGGGAAGCAGCTCTGTCAAGGTTGCAGTCCCAGTTGATCTGCAGCCCCATGACTCCACCCTGCAGAGCAGAAGAGAGGAGAGGAGAAGGTGAGCAGGAGACTCCAAGTGGCTGGCTGGTCAGCCTAGCAGAAGGCTGCCTGCTAACCAGGACCCTGATTTACCAGCCCATATCATGGGCCAGTCAAATGCTTTTCCCCTCTGCCACAGGAGGTCTTTACTTTGCACTTATCCCCACCCAAATCAGCCAAGAACAAGTATTTAAGAAGAATCTACTCCAGCCCCCCAGCCAGAGGTACTCTCCCTCTTGCAGCCACTCTGTCCTGTAGCTCATGCCACCAGGCACAGGGGAACACCACCTACCACTCCTCTTCTACGCAGCAAAGCCCTGAGAGAAGGATCTGCCAAATACCTCCACAGCCATTTCTTGGAAGTTCTGCCCTGCAGCTTCAACTATTTTCCCTAAACGAAAGATAGGACAGAAGGGATCTGTCTGGGAGTCATAGATGCAGTTCTTGAGGTAGGTGGAGTTGATAGTGGGGAGGATGTTTCGCCTACAAGGGAAGAGAGAGAGAGAGAGAGAGAGAGAGAGAGAGAGAGAGATCTGTTACATCTTCTTCCCACTTCTCCTGCTCCCCTTGACTTGCCTTGAAGAGCCCAGATAGTGCTGTGCCTCACACACTACTTACTTGCTGAAGTTGAACTTAGGATACCAAATGTTGTTCTTCACTAGAATGGTAAAGTTCTCAGCTTCTTGTAGGAACGCTGGTCTGCAAAACAACAGGGAAAGTAGGAAAGTTTCACTCCTGTCTTCACGAACCTCATGACACCACAGCAATATCCCAGTGGGGACAGTTACTCTCCTGACTGAAGAGGCATTTGTCCAGTACTCATGCTCTGTACAGACATAGAACAGGATGCTCTAAGCTCCAAGGAAGCTGGATGACAAACTAGCAGGCTTTAATCCTATGCTTACTGAAATGACTGCAGAGGCAAACTCTTTAACACCATGTAGCTCTGAATCACAGGTAATAGCTCTGCTAGGCAGTCCTTACCGCACAGCCATGGGTAGTGAAGAGGGCATCACTCAGAGGCACTGAAGATGAAGTTTATTTCAACTGCTCCATGTTACTCATCTGACCTGATGAAACTGTCTCCCACAGTGCTGGTGAGTCACAGCTCTCACCCAGCTGTGCACAGAGCTGGCTTTGGAAAGCATGACCCACTGTGACTGCTCCTTCCCATAGGCAGTGACAGCTCTCGTTTTTTCCCCCCACTCCCACACTTTTCCCCTTGTGGCCCTGCTTGGTTTATCTGTCACAATATCTGCAGGGTCTTCAGTGATCACCTCTTCAGCTTTACCCAACTGGAGCCCATAGGGAGAAGTATCAGTTGTAGCCTGCCTGGCTGTATGCTGCTGGCCTCCTCTCAAGAGGGTCAAGGCAGAGGAGGAAGACAGGGCACTAACTTGGGTATATAAGAGTCATTCTCCACAGGGCACCATGCAAAGATCTCACAGGTCTTGATGCTGCTGTTATATGGTACACACTTCCCAGTCTGAATGCCTGGAAAGACATGAAAATGGAGGCACTAACAAGCAAAAAACAAAGAGGTAATATTTGCCCTGTCATGTCTCCTCACTGCATAAGGTGAGAGCAATCTGCTCAGAGGTGAAAGTGTCACTACCCAAGCCCCTCATTATCTTCCAGTGCAATTTGTAGCACAAGCTCAGAAAGAGAGGCATCAACTCCTTAATTATGCATGTGAAATACTGCTTCATGGACCTGAGGTCCTGAAAAAGCCCTCCACTGTTTGCTAACTCGCCAAGCACTCATCTGTCCAGCTTCTACCCAGCTCAGCAGGAGTCTAAGCCCATCTGCTCTCCCCCAGAAGAAAGACCTGGGGTCCCTTTTAAGTTCTGAGATGCGAGAGAGTGAGAGCAAGGGGACTCAAGCGAAACACAACTGTCTTCACAGGAGGGAAAGCACAACCCAGAGATAGCACAACACAGATTGAAAGGAGCCCCTGCAGCAGGCTTCCTACCATTGCTGTGGGTGCCAACGTATCCTGGAGCACAGTCCTCCTTTGTCGTGCATATTGTTTTATCATCTGGAAGCTGGAGAGGAACAATAATAACACTAAACTGCAGAAACTCTCCCTCCCCACACACTCTCACTCACAGAGATCAAGATTAGATCCTTCTAGAGCCAAGCAGATCTTGTACCTACCTCAGGGCAGCGGCCTTGTGTCTGGTTCAATGTGAGTATTACATTTGTCATGACAAACACAGCGTTCTCTCCCTGAACATGCAAAACAAGAAGGAAATTTAAGAGTGATAATTTGCAAAGAATAACCAAAGTGCTGCCCCAACTGCCTTTGCTGACAGAGCCCAGGTGGCCCTGACAAGCGGACTTGCTTTGGACAGTGCAGGTTTAGCACTAAAGGAACAGGTTCCCACTGTTATCACCTGATGCCAGTGCCTTTGGGCAGAGGAAGGAGTGTGAGACTAGTAACCCTTTCTGTTCTCTGCTTGGCCACAGTTTCCTCATTAACATTATGAAAACAGAGATCACAGAGCTCCAGTAGCATCACGAGGCAGGAGCAGAAACAAGGCTCCCGCTGCAAGCTTGAGCCGAACACCCAGTATGTCTCCCCTCTGCCAATATCTACTGGAAATTTGACCAGTCTTGGTTTGTTTCTGCAGGGAGCACCACCTCCATTACTTTCAGATCCCTATGGTTGGAGATCTGTTGTTTGTTTTTGCACCACTGATATGTAAATGCAATCATTCAGCCAAAATGTGGCTAAACCTGTCACTTTTTCTGCACCACATGTCATGCAGACAGAGTGAACCGTGACCGGCAGCCTGGCCATGCCTGCAAACGCTGAAGGCCACGTATTGCCTGTTAGGCGTAGATTCCCACAGACACAACGTCAATCAGTAACTTAGAGCAACGCTTCCTGTTAAGTTCCGGATCAAGTGACTTGCAGATTATTCCTAGAGTTTCTGCCAACAAGTTAACGTTGAGCTGTTTGCTTTAGAGAAAAGTAGGAGAGAGGACATGTGGTTACTGTCACAGCTTTTTTCCTGAAGCCTGCAATATTCTCTCCCCTACACACTCTCTCTCCTTGAAACAAGTTTCCCCTAGGAACTGCAAATGCTCAGCCTGATCTGGGACAAAGTAAAGCTGCTTCATTTGCTACATCCTCTTGTATAAGGACCACACTGGAGCAGAAGCTGCTCCAGACCTCAGTGGACTTGGGCAAAGCAGTGGCTGTTTGTTAGAAAACCCTCCTGCCGCATGTGAAAGTGGTTCATACCTGAGGAGGGATGACATAGTCAGCTACATCCCAGATCCTGGCTCCCAAGCTGGACGTGTTTGTCAGAGTTACTCCTTTCACCTTTGTGGTTATAGAACTGACCACAGAATCTGTTTCCTGATAGCCCTTCTCCCACAGAAAGACCCAGCTGCAAGAGAAGGATTGCAAGAAAAAAAAACAACAGACAAACACCATAAGCTATCACAGGCAGTAGGAATTTCTCCTTTTCCCCCTGGTCACTTGAAAGGGCCAGTCCAAATAGTTTCACACTGCTTTCCTATGAAAGTGTCACAGGACTAGCAATCTCCCTGCTGATTTTTTCAGAGTGGTTTGGTACTGTTGATCTTCTTCCAACCCTTTTTTTCCCAGATGGTTGATAGTCCCAGCTTCTACAATACTGAGACCCCAAACTTTTGTAGTAGGAAAGAAATCTAGTTCTGATGCTTTTCAAGAAAAGCACACAAATACCTAAGAACCAGAATAAAGAGGAAGCAAACACAGAGCCCAAGTTTGGAGTTTCAAATTTGATTTTAGGCCTGACTGGAAGCGGTTCATGTCTGGGTTGAGTCCCATGACTGCACATGTGCATGCACACACACACACACATGTACACCAGGTGAAGATCACTTCAGAAGAGAGAAAATATCACAGGGCTCTGGAGTGCTCTCCCCTCCTGAGGGCAACCGTCCTGCCTGTGGCTGCCTCTAAGCAGACCTACAACCACCAGGCAAACATCAGGACGCCCAGTTCAACTCTCAGTAGAGTCAGGATGGCTCCTTACTGCTATCTAGGAGTTGGATGAGGCCCTTCAGTTCTGGTTTACATGGTCTCTTTTGGGACTATTTAGGGATTGAACCAGATAGGAAGAGATCTCCTTTTCTTGTGCATTAATGAATGAGAGGGTAAGAGATAAAGAGGACACTCGACATTAACCCTCCCAGCAAGAGGAGAGGAATAGAGAGGCAAGAAAGCAATTCTGAACTCCCAGCATGACCAGTTATTGACTTTCATGGCTTCAAGTTACGTAATAAGTACACTTTTGAGGTTTCAACTGACATTTAGTGTAAAAGCTATACAATCACATCCTTTGCTGCTATACAATCACATCCTTTGCTGCCAGTGAAGGACTGATCTTTTTAGAAAGCATCTCAGGACAAGCGGAAATTAAGTTTAAATTTATCGCTTGCACAGATGTTTCATATTTTTTTTAAACCAGAACAGCCCACAGTGAGAAACCAGTAAAGGAGGAAGATGTTACGTGCAGCAAAATCTTTGCTACCATGAGCAGCGAGAGCAGCCCCAATTTCCTCCTTGTTCACAGGGATGGGACTCAGGAATAGCTCTACCAGTGCAACACTAACCGGTGGCCTCTTCTGAGCTCAACCACCACAAATAAACAAGAGGCTGTCCCACCACTTGGTGGTCAGGTCTTTCCTCATGAAGTTAAGAAAACTTTTTTTTTTTTTTAATATTGTGGGCTTTTTTGTTTGGCTTGGTTTTTAAAATTAAAAACCTCCTCCTGCGTCCACTTTTACCCTTCTTGTGCTGACAACTTTTGACTGAAGCTCGAACCCGCTTAAGAACCGGCTCGTTTGGTGACACCATGGTGTCACTGATGACACCGGGCAGGGGACATCTTTGAGGGGCGCTGGCCACCGAGCGGACAGCAGAAGCCACCCTGGGGCAGCGCTCCCGCCGCTCCCGCTTGCTCCTCCGCCCGGAGCGGGGCGGCGTGAGGGAAAGCCGCTGGGCCCTCCACGCCGCTCACACCCACTGCAAGTGCTTCACCTGCCGGACCGCGAGCGGCAGGGACCCCGTGGCTGCCCACGAAAGACGAAGCACTGACCCGTCCCTGGGGTTCGCCTGACGTTTTTTCCACGTGAAACACCTCTAAAATCCTTTCTTTCCAGGACCCCCCCCCCCCCCACACACACACACTTAGGTTATACAATCCACGTCAGGTGTTTTCTTCACTTTTAACGAGGCACCGCCAAGCGCCGGCGTCGGCGGCCCTTTCCCGCCCCCGAGGAGCGGCCATGTCGCGGCCCCCGGGGGCGCCCGGCGCGGGAGCCTCCGCCGGCCCCTGAGGCGGCAGCACGGGGCAGGGCAGCACGGGGGCCCCTGAGGCGGCGCCGCCCGCCGCGCTCACCCGATCACGTAGGCGAGGATGGCGAGCTGCACCAGGCGGTTGACGAGCCCCACTTTGCGGCTCCGGATCAGCACGATGCGGGGGGTGTCGTACTCGAAGAGGAAGCTGTAGAAAGCGCCGCAGGACACCATGGCGGCGGGAGGGAGGGAGGAAGGAGGGAAGGAGGGAGGGAGGGAAGAAGCGGCGCCGCCGTTCTCCGGCCTCCCGCCCCGCGGCGCCTCATCCGCCCCCTCTCCCGGCTGCTCTACGCGCTGCGCGGAGCCCCGCGGGGCGCCCCGAGGCCTGCGCCGGGGCCCCGCTGCCGCCGCCGAGCTGAGCCGGGCAGGGCGGCGGGGGTCCTGCCTGCGGGGAGGCCCCGTGCGCCAAAAACGGGGGTTAAAGGAAGGAGCTGGGCTCCTGCGGCGGCGCTCCCGGGGGCGGCTGAGGGGTTGGGTCAGCCTCGGAGGATGCTCTCGTGGTAGGTGCTGAGTTTGGGGGCTTTTTCCTCTCCCCCCCCCCCCCAAGGGAGCTCGCACTACATAAAAGCAGTTCATTGCAGGACTGTTTCCTCCACCAGCCTGAGCTTTTCCTGCGCTGCTCCTTGTTAGCAAGCTTATGGGTTTTTTTTTCACCTCTCTTAGCCGCTCTTGAACCTCATGAGGTTAGCAAAAATTTAATAAAGAAGAAAAAAGTGGGGATACCTTCCCCCTTACCCACTAATTCTGCTTCCAAGCTTTCGGCCAGAATCACAGCAACTGGAGCCTTTCCTTTCCATAAAGGAAACAGGTAATTCCCCCACTGCCTTATTCCTGCTGTAGAGCTTCCTGCTTGTCTTTTGAGACTCACCGTAGGGTTGGGAGAATTCACAGGCACCAGGACAGAACCTTTTGCAAGATGCTTCTGAGATGCTGAAGGGAAAGAGTTTTATCAAATAACAAAAACAGCACAAAGAAAAACAATTCCCAAGCTCCTAGTATATACAAAAAAGATTTGGGAAACAAACCTTTTCTGGTGTTCTTCACACGTCATTGATAAGCAAAAAAGAGACAAGATTGATTTCTGATTTTTTTCCAAGAAACCTTTGAAAGGAGCTTTCCTGGCCAGCATCCTTGTAATTGTTTATATGGACACCCCTTCTTCAGAAGTCTGGACACTGGGAGCACGATGAGATCATGACTTTAGCCACCTGCTCCCCCAGAACAGCCCAAAATGACCAGCAGTCAGAGAGAGGAAAGAGAAGAGCTGTTTTCAGCAAAGGCAAAAAGGACAGAACAAACATGCGGGGGTCAGATGGTCGCAGAAAGATGCCAAATAGTTTTGAGCAGCCCAAAACATATAACCTGAGAGAGAGGGATTTTCATTGCGCAAGGGAAAATAGTAATGAAAATCCACCAAAACAGCAACCAGCAGGTTCAAATCATCTGTTGTGCTACTTGTTGTCTCTCCTGACACTTACTCCAGCATAAGCACCGTGGACTCAGCTGTGGGTTGGGAAGAGAGCAGAATTTGAACCAGGCAATAATCATAAACATAGCATGACTCCAGTGCTGCTCCTGTTCCTGATGGAATCAATGTGGGATTTGTTCTACAGAGATAATTGGTGATTGTGTCCAGATGCTGTTTTGCAGACAGGATCTTGCACTGCCTGTGCTCCATACCGCCCAGACAGGAGTCAGCTGTTACCTGGAAGCCTGCTGCAGTCAGCTCTACACTGAGTGCAAGCTAGTACGTCTCACAAGAAGCTGGACGGATGACCTCAGGAAGGGGCCATCCTAACACCGAGACATAACTTCCAGTCGGCTCAGGGCAAGGACAGAGCATCTGCCTGCGAAAGATAGCAGAAGCATACCTAAGACTGTTACCTTCCCACTCCCGATGAGCAAGTCTTCTTGGATTTCAAGGATTTGTCTTCTGACAGAATTCATCTAAACTATAAAAGCAGAGAGCACCACCTAATTCCACCTGATGCTGAGCTTCCCAGCACGGTGGTTATAGTTACTATGAGGGTAATGATGATGTTTTTGTAGGTAAAGCATTAGAAAGAGATTAAGGGAACTGACAAACTGGCTGCGGGCATTTAAGACATTGCAAAACCATTAAAGAAACTCTGACTCAGCTACATATTTGTTAAATGCTCTATTTATTAAAAAACAGTCAAAATGAGCATGAGAAAAAGGAGACGGTAAGGAACATATATAAAAAAATATGACAGGAGATTCAAATCACAGTCTAAGTGAATATCCACTGTCATTCTTCCAAAAATCAGTGCATGTGTCAGAACAGGAAAGCATTAATGTCAACTGTAATCTTTTACCACTCTAGATACATGAAATGCTGCAGTGAGAATGTTAGTGCAATTAATGCATATTACAACTGAAGATATAAATATAGCTGGCATAACCTGCCAGCAATATATCTTAAAAAATATGTGGGCAATTGAAATGGCAAACTGCTGGGTTAGCTCAGAAAGAATAAAGCCTAGTTGAAAGAAGTGCAGAATATACATGTTACAATCCTTCTCACCTTGTTTGTATAAAAATAGAACATGTCGAAGTATAATGAAAGGAAAGAACTGGAAAGGTGTTGAAGCACAGTTTAATCTAGCCTGAATTTGCTGCCCCTTGGCTGTACTCTGGCTTCATGCCCTCACAGCACAAAGCAACTCTCATTACGCCTAGTTCAGTAGAAGAGGTGTAGGAGGCAAGGCCTGTTTGAAGCTAAGAGCAAACATGAGGCCAAAGTCTACTGTTAACAATTTCAATGAGTATGAATGAAATGTCTAAAAATATTACAGAAAGACGATAAAAATACTTTTCCTTATAATTCCTGAGTTTAAGCTGAAAGGAGTAATACAAAGAGAACAGCTGGGCTTTTCAGAAAATGCTTTTCTGTGTCACTGAAATCATCCAAGATGAGCCTGTTTAATCTGGACAGTGAGGCCCTCAACAGCGAGTTATGAAAATTTATGCACAGTGGCCTCTTTCTAGAGCTTCCCCTATCCAGGGCTCCCGAACCCTTTCAACAGGGGGGTGAGAGAAAAGCTCAGGCCCATGTTTTCAAGTGATATGTCTTTTGGACTTCCTTCCTTCAGGGGTCATGCTTTGAGATGACTCTTGGCTCCATCTTATTTTCAAGGTACGGGTCATCTCCTGACTCAGCTGGGACTCTGGTATGCACCAAGGCAGAGACGGGAGGCCTGGAACCTCCCACTAAAACATACCTACAAGAATTCACCCCAGAGGCTACATTTCCAAACCATGGCCTAGATTCTCTGTGGGATGACTCAGAGAGGGAAGCAAAGGCAGAAGCAGCACTTTGAGTTAAAGTAATGGTTCCTCCAGCTAAGCCGTAGGCAATACTGCCTCTGCAATGACAGTGTGTACAGAATTCAGCTGTACAGCAGATTTGGGGAAGTTGCATGGTTTTTTTTTTTGGTTTGGTTTGGTTTGGTTCTTTTTAAGGCCCGTAAGAGAAAACAAAGGTTAAATGTCCAGGATAAGTCACAGTATGAGCTCAAGTTGTACTACAGCATCCTCATGTAGTCTTAAAACCAGTATACTTGCCATCTGCTTTGGGATAAGTATCTCTAATCTTCCACCTGCAGCAGCTTGGGATGACAGTTCTGTGTTCCAGATCAAAAGAGCCAAAGCGCCAGTGAATATACTGCTTGAACGCACAGTGACGCAGCTTGTCGTTGACATTCGTACTGTTCAAGTCCAGAAGGGGCTCTTTGTAGAGAAGGGCGTCTTTCAGGTTGTCTCTGGACAGCACCAATCGCTCAAATAAAGGGGAGGTTGTGATGCATTTCCCTTCTTTCCTTCGGCAGCAGAGCTGCTCATGGCACTTCTCTGTTAGCTGGCATTTCCCACAGCAGCACCACGCTGGGCGGTCCGGGGAGGAGGCCTTTTGCCTTCGCTTTTGGAGAGGATACATCTCCTCAGGTTCCTCCATAACAGGGTCCCTGTCGGAATTATTGGTGCAGCAGTTGACAGCATCAGAGAATTTCTCAGGGTGGCTCTGCAACAACAATTCCCAACATAAATTAGAGGAGAGAAGGCAGCATTTGCTGCTTTACCCATCCGTAGAGAGAATTTACCACAGTGATCCTCACCATTGGGCTTTTCATTTGACACATCACAATAGGCATAATGACGACAGATCAGCAGATCTGGAGGAGGATAGTCTTTCTGTGTTGCCAACACCCACCCCAGCGAAATCAAATTAACACCTCACAAGTTGTTTCAACACCAACGCACTCCCACTAGCATATATACACCGTGGAAAGCAGCAGTTTTAAGCTGACTCTAGAAAACACATCCTCTGGTCACAGGACTTACTAACTGGAGGCTGGCAACAGGACTCTAGTTTTAGCCCCTCAGAATCTAGCTGGAAATCTGAGGAAAAAAATCCTAGTCACTTGGGAATGACATTCCTCAGTTCTCCCTCCTGAAGAGGGAATCCCAAAGGTACATGCCTGTCCTTACCTCAACGCTGTCGCCTTTAGTATGCTGCAAGCTTGTTTTCAGGTGTTTCGTTATCAAGGTAACGTGTGGCTCATCAACGTAGGAAACGTACATCACCTATGCAGCAAAAGAAATGAGCATCATCAACTGGAGTAGTTACTTAGAGAACTGGGGACAAACACAGCATAGATTTGACTTCAGGGCCTGAGTTCTGCAGTCTGTACTCAGATAACAATCCCATGCAGCTGCATGTTACAAGGGCAGATATTCCCAATATCTGAGACAGTAAGGACACAGGGAGCAGAGGGGACAGTCAGAGGGAACAGGAAGAGATGGTATAGAACTATCTGTAGGAGTGTGATTGTGCAGGGCCTTTAGGCACCCTTCTCTTCAGCCTTCTTTAAAAATGCATGTCTAAAATTCTGGGGGGCAGTAAATTCAGTCAAGAGAAGTAGCCATTGGACAATGCCCTCCTTAGGGGTAACCCTTTCATTGTGTCCTTCTGCTGTTTTGAAGGGTCACTGCTCCCTGCCAGTTTACCTGATAGAGTTGGTGTGATTTTGCCATGCCAAGGATCTGTATGTGGAGCCCACTGTCCCTGTGCAACACATGCAGTGCATAGCTCCATGGGAGCTTCCTGTAGGTTCTCTGGATGTTGGCATGAAAAGGAGGTGGCAGTTCCCTTTGCCAGTCCTTTGTTTCACTGGATCCTGCAATCCCTCTCACAAAACTCCCTGATCTCCCAAACCCACAACTGCAGGACATATGCACGATGCTGGGGAACAAAGCAGTGAAGCAGTAATGAACCATCCAGCACTGATGAACGGTCTGGTCTGCTGCGTGTTTTTATCCACAGAGCAGCAATTTGCATTCCTTACCTGTCTTGGATTCAGCACAGTCTCGTACTTCTTTCTGAAGTGATATTCCTTGACAGGTGATTTGCAGCAGCTGCAGCAACTAATATATAAATCAATGACAAAAACAGCCTGCATATGAAAGAAAAACACGTGGTGATTCCATTTTCTTAATGAGACCATGTCCCCAGAAGTGGCTCCATAAACATAAGAAATAAATCTCTCACCAAGCCAAAATAGGAGATCATGGACCCAATGTATGTCACAAGTTCAATGATGTCAAATTTTCCAGCCTGAAACAAAGCAGAAGGGAGTAACTGGAAAACAGTATCTTGGGCCATTCACTCAACTTAATGGCATTTCTCTTTTAGTCCCTTTACAGTGATTCATCCAATCAATTCCAAAATTTCACAGACTATCATCTCAGACGCTTAGCAGGGGAGAATAAACAAATTGAGAGGGGAACAGTGGGGACACACAGGGTTTATGAAGGTCAAGATACCTGTTAGTGTCTCAGTCTGAACAACAATTCTGCCTCACTCCCAGTCTTGCCATTCCACCCTCAGCTTTGCTTTCCTATGCTGCTCAGTTCAGTGTAGATCTAGCGACACAACATGACTTCCACCCCAGAATGATGGATAGGAGCCAGAAAAGGGGAATATGGTAGAAGTGGGGCTAAAAAAATAGCAAGTTTTCTTCTCTTCTCCCTCCCTGAGGAAAAGAAGTTGTATTTACTGTGCCAAAGACAAGGACATCAAACCGTATTCCATAGACTTTGAAAAGGGTTCGCTGTTCCTCCCCATTGGGCAGCTTGTAGTACTTTGCAAATCTGTAAGAGAGCAAATGAAGATCTGTGCAGCTTATCTGGGGAATATAATGCCACAAGGCTGGAGAAAACAAAAGAGCAGGATAACTTCTTCTGCCTTCTTCCTCCAAGGCTGCCCTTCCAGCCCTCTGAAACGAAGGTGCCAAGGTCAGTTTGATGAACAATATTTTGCCCAGTACTTGACCTGGCAGCCTAAACTAAATCAATACACATATATAGATGTTAACAAATTAAAAATCCAGCCAATGTCTCATGAGTGTGTTGCTGACAACCCAAATTCAAATGTGAATCTGCAGAAAGAAGTTCAGCTACAGGTAAAGCAGAAGGAAAACCCTAGCAAGGATATGTGAGGAGATGGCAATGGCAAAAGTGTCCTGCTCTGAGGGTTTTAATACCATATTATCAGAGACCAACTCTGAACTCCTGAAGACACTTTAGCATGCTAGATATCAGTCATTTCCCACACTTTGAGCAGTGGAGAGTAGCAAGGATCACGTAAGCCTTTACTGGCTTCCAACTACACGATCCTCCTGATGTCTCAAATACACAGCTCACATCAACATATGGATCAGTAAACAGAGTAACAGAACATGGAACAAATAGACCTTTTTCAAATCTGACACTAAAAAGCTAGCAGTACAGACAAGATCATTATATTTAACTGAAAGACTTACTAAAATTCATATTCTGATAACCCATATGTCGTCTGCCTCAGATGTGCTGTCAGGACTTAAAGCGCTGTATTGTTCTTGACTGGTTTACTTGAGTAATCCCTAAGTCGTGTTCTCTTTCATTTAGATAAATTATTCCAACTGAAATTTGCTTAGCAGAAGGGAGAGAAGGTCGGTTCCATGGGCAGTGGGTACTCACAGATCACTGTCATTGCTAATGAAAATTTGTTTTAGAGTTGGATGCCTGTTCAAGTACCAAAAGAGTAGACTGTGTTTAATAAGATGTCTGGCCTAAATGCCATCAGCTCAGCTCAGTGTCTCCAGTTAGCTCATTCAGAGCATAGAGCCATCTAAGGAAAAATAATTTTTCCTCCTTTCCTCTTCGTGTTTAGTTTCTGCTGCTCTGCTTTGCCATCTTGATGCTAACAAACTAGCCCAGAGGAAGCTTTTACTTGATTCCACTCTCTCCTGTACATCTTCCTCCAAGCTAAGTTTGGCAGACTTTTAGAGAGCTTTTAATCAGTGTTCCCCAGATCGTGTGATCATTTGCTTCCCATTCACTGAGATCTGATTTGCATTCTCTGAAGGCAGTGAGTCACTCAGAAAAACACAGCGTAATGTATTCTGCTTTCTTCTTGCTTACACAGATATAAAATGACCTCTTATCTTGTGCTGAAGGGTTCCACAGTCTGTGGCCAAGGCATATTTTACCGGCCAGCTCTTAGCCTCTGAAGCCTGCAGCTCTATTGCGTTTTATTTTAAGGCATTTCTAATATTTTCAAAACCAGAGGTTTTCTTTAGCCCCTGAGCGGTTATTTCACATTTGCTCTTGATGGCACAGAAGCTTTCTCATCTGTAACAGCTTTGTGCTCAGAACTGACCTGTTAAGAGCTTTCTTGATCACTTGCTGGGGCTTTGCTCCCTTGCACCTCAGGCAAGTCTTTTCATTTAGAAGGCTAAAGCCTGTTCTCATTTTAGTCTATCACAAAATTCCCTTCGGAATTCAGCTGAAATCAGTAGGGCTCCAGGTAGGCAGACGTTGCAACCTACCCAAAGTAGCTTTCCTGACTTGCAGGACAGCTGGACTGCAGGGGAAGCAGTGTTCTATACATGCCCCATTTCTTACACTCTTCTCCAAAATTTTCTTCTTCTGCTACTTATCTCTGTTAGCTTTAGGACACTGGGCTGGATGGACCTCTGATCTGATACTAATTTGCATTCTTATGACATGTCACACTTACGACAAAAAAGCTTTCTTGAAATATATTAATTGTAGGATCAGTTCTAGCTCTCCTCCCCGTACTCATGTGTGTAGTTCTACTGAAATCAGCGCTTCTGTTTATACAAGTTTGCATACACCAGCTCAACAATGTGGCAGAGCTTGTGCCTGCTTTTCTTGTTTTAAGGAGTATTATGATCAAACTATTCATGACTCTTCAGTTTTCACAGTGTTTGCTTTTTAATTTGCTGCGCAGACCACCTCTGCTGCTTTTTTTTTTAATTTTGGGAACAAGGGAGGATGATTTCTCTTTGCCAATAAAACCACTTGATTAAAAGCTATAGAGTCAGGCCATCGGCATGTGGGCTGGCATCCTGCACACTCCCCCAGCAGGCCTGCCTATGTTCTCAGACCAGACTCGCTCACTGCCAGTGTTGCATTTCCTTTCAGCAGATATTTCAACTGAACTGCAGCAAAACAATCTTGCTACAGACTGGTATTTTTATGCCCAAAAGATAACAAATTTGGGGTAAATCCACTCTTGGCATTTTGACCTCAGCTGTCAATCTGACACTAAACGAGCTCAAGACTACATTGTCTTCCTCCAAAAGCTTTCTTATAAATCCCCTTTGCCTACAAAAATCTATTCAGGAGCAAGGTTGCTGGCCTCAGTGTCTCAGTATTGTCTCACTTCTTCCTTGTGATCTCCCCCATCTCCTGTCTGTGGTTGTCAGCTCTCAGCAGGGAACACCACCTTCTTTGAACAGCTCCTGCACAGTGCAGCTTTGGAGTACAATGGCAGCTCTTACACAGTTACAGCACTCCTGCTAGTATCACAAATGTGTGAAAACCCACAACATAATAATAATCATGGCATGAGTCAAAAAAAAGTGTTATTACACAAGAGTTTTGACCTAGATCTGAGGGAGAACTTTAGTTTTAAATATGCTGATATGCATTTGATAAACTGTGTAACTATATTAAAACTGGAGTTGCATCAAGATTTTATGTCAAAACTTCTTGTAAACCTGCTATATGCACACAGAACCAAAATCTCTAATTTGCTTTTGAATAAATCTTGATTTAGTGAACTGTAGGGCTTCCCAGATGGAATAAAAACACTTTGTTAATATATTTGTGTTAATTGACTTGGGAAACTCCCAAATTTAGGTAATTTCAAGCCTCAATTGCCATATGGTGGAATCTGCCCAAACGATTCTCTGTGTTACCTCCCAAAATACTTCTGGGAAATTTCTAGGCCTTTCAGTATAGAAATAAAATATCCTACAATACAAGCATGCTCACTTAGAAAATGACCGTGATAATACATTTATACAACTGCAGCAACTGCAGGTTAAGCACATGACTACAAGAGTGAAGGAGAATCAAATGTCTGTCGTTCCAGGTCCTCATTTCCCACACATTATCACCTCTCTGCTTCAACTCAGATAACATGCTACTTGCTTCATACATTTTTTACCTAAAGTTGAAAGCAGGATATTTGCTTGTTGTTTTGTCATCAAGGCGTCGGAAACCATACTTCGGACTGCAGTAGTAAAACCATTTGTCCAGGCTACAGTCCCAGTTAATCTCAATGCCAATGATTCCCCCCTGGAAACAGAAAGAGAAAGCAAGCTTAGGGCCTAGCACTGTGATTGTTGCTTTTGCAGACTGCTGTTAAAGTTAGTGGAGATCTGAGGGAGGCCAAGGGCAGGGACACATCTTGAGATACACATTAACATCTAAGCTACATTTGCCCACCAAGCAGTCTTCTATGGAAGGGACTTAATTACTGCACAGGTGAGCTAGAAGGTAGAACTCATTCAAGCCTTTCCTGTTTACTATTTTTCTTCATCTTCATAGTACAAGTGTAGATGTAGCTGTATACCGTGATGGCCGTTTTGTTGCTTTAAACTAAATATAGGCTCATACCAAAAGCCCAAGTGTAAACCTAAGTTTTGTAGGCTTCCTATCTGAATCTTTCATCTCAAATGCCCTTGTAAATCAACAAATCTAGCTCAGTTCATGATTCTGGGCAGGACACTTTGTTTCTACTTCTATTCCACCCTTCAATTAATATCAGCTTTCTTGAGATATGGCTGGATACTGTGTTAAGGGCATTTGGCTCAATGCCCTAAAGAACAGAGGAAAATGTAATGGCAAAAATAAGTGGGTTTTGATCCTGAATATAAGCTGTCATTTGTGCCAGACTGACTTTTGGATGACTCTTTCCACCAGCAACAGGATTTAGGATGTGCTTTAGCAGAATCAAAAGCTGAGCAAGAGTACACGAGTGAGAGTCTTGTATAGCACCTATTTAAGTGCTACAGAAAAACAAACTAAACAATATCAGCTCAATCAATATGGGTCCCATCCTGTGAGATATTGAGCACATTTAATTCTTGAAAGTTGAGGTTACTTTGCATCTCACACAATCAGTTTCTAAACCTAGAAGAATTCCATTAAATGGCAGTCAGCAAAACATGCAAGAAGACAAACAAGAAAACGTTTTAACAGTGAGCATAAAGCAAATGTAATATCACAGACCTCAACTGCCACCTCAGAAAAATTCTCATTTGCTGCCTGAAGGATATCTCCCAGACGGAAAATTGGACAGAGCGGGGAAGTTATCTTGTTGAATGTGCAGGAAGTATTGAAATTCAGTGGAATATTTTGTCTGTGAAGAACAAACACAGTTGCTTAAACTTAAAAACAAAAGCTGAAGCTCTTTACTGAACAGCAGCTACAAATACAGCTAAGGGATTTCACTTGTTAACCTGTGTTAAATGTGCTCAGGTTGTAAATATATAAGCTTTTGTTTTTGTAGCTACCAGATCTATACCTCCCAAACTGGGATCTGAGAATCAAGATGAATTCTTTACTCTTTGGATGGATGTTATTACCAGTAAAGTTTTACCTGTTAAAATAAACACTTCCACATTATAACCTGAATCACACGTGTTGTGCTGTGTTTTAGTGATTTTACTGCAACACAAACCAGTATATCTGAATGAACAGTTCTGTTTTCCAGTGCATGAAAAGAAATAGAGCTATGCTAGGAAGCTGTGTTCCCAAGCTCTCCCTACTTTTCTTGGTTCCTGAAGGATTAATAGGGCTATTTCTATCGTAGAAACTTGGTATTTGTCACTCAGGTAGATAAAGCCCTGAATACATAGTCTTTTTGAGTAAAGCCAGTTCATATAATCCTTTTTCAGAACACAACCACTCGTCCTTCAGAAAACATGGAGGAATGTTCAGCACTTACGTGGTATAATTAAATTTTGGGAAGTGGATGTTGTTCTTTATTAGTACTGTGAAGTCTTCAGAACTCTTCAGAACAGCGGGCCTAAAATAAACATACCAAACAATTAAATCAACTAACTTTTACTTAAATACATCAATTAATATACTACTTCACAATTACCTGGAAAACTGTCAGTAGGAGGAATATGTTGCTAAGAATAACAGACTGAAAAGCAGGGAGTTAGATGGCTCAGGGCATCAAGAAAGGTATACACAGTTTTCTCAGTTTTAGTTATAAATTGTTCTCTCTCTTTTGCACTTGTTTGTGTGGGCTGATCCTAACTGGAATCCCTACATGCTTCTGAAATATGATTTCAGGAGACTTCTCATATAAATCTTGCTACAGAATAGTAGTAAGAAATTTCACCATTTGACAGCTGATGATTTATGCACAATTAATAGGCAGTTTCACTGCTTGTTCCCGTATAACTATTTACGCCAGAGCTGAACAGCTAGTAACTGTGTAAGAATGAGCCACATTCTTATTCCTAGAGGAGGTCTCTGGAAGTCAGGAATCAACCACATCACCAAAGGTGGTCAGTCCTTCCTACTAGATACCAGTTTCAGGACCTCTCCTGCAGATCTTGAGGAGACAGTGGTTTGTGTCACTAAATACACAAGTGAAATGCAGGCACAATGGAAAGCAGGCTGCAAGTCCTACCCTTCCGCAGAAGAGTGATTTCTCTGAAGCTAATGCAGCTGGACAGAAGGAACGTTCCCACAAGTTGCCAGCTGGGTAATGTCAGCCTAAACCATGTGAGACAATCTCTGCTATGCCCCAGGACCTACCAGGGCTATAGAAAAGTAACAGATTTCTAGCATTGTTTGCTAGCCCAGGGGTTATGCTGAACTGGATTACTGGCAAGGATATTATTGCTCTCCCGCTCCATTTTAAATATTCCTGGCCCATTTTCAAATTTCCATGAAGACAGCCATTCCAAGAGGGTAAACCCAAGTCTTTGAAACAGTCATCCATATAAAGGACAGTGCTTCTAAGCATGGAATATTTTCCCTATTGTATCATTGCATTTTGAACAATATCTCTGCATCAGAGATCTGTGATGACAAGAAACACGTTAGTTGGGTGACACACTGTGTCCATGAGGGACTTCTCAGAGTGTTTCCTAAACAAAGTCAATGAACAGGACTTGGCTGCAAACTAAATTAACATTTGTGGATGTTACCTGGCTATCAGAGCTTCCGATGAGTTTCAGTATATAACAGTCAAGATAAGAGTAATGTATGTTAGTTGTTAAAGAACTAAAAATAGACGAACCCATAATGTGAAACTGTCTATAATTCATCTATTGGGAAGCATCTGGAAACTCATCCAAAGCTCTTTTGAAAAAGTTGCTGTGAACACCTGTCCTTCAGCTAGCTAATCTGAGAACGCTGCCCTGCTTCTGACAGAAGTGAACAATCAAAAATAAAGATATTTCTTGCCAACAGGCGATTGTTGCTTTGTTCAGCTCCAGCCATCACTAACAGGAAGGAAAAGGAGGCCTCCTGTATAGTTCATGAAGCTTATCTTTCACAGGAATTTTCACAATAACGACAATCATAGGTGTAACCAAAAACCGACATTGTTACCCTAGTACCTCAGCCAGATGGCAAAGCTTCCTGGGCTCTGACCTTGGATTTATGCATCATTCTGGTAAAGACTCAGCTTTGCCACTTAGTTATTCCTAAGTTTTTCCTTGCCTGTGGAACTTGCGAAGAATCTTTATACATCATTTGCCAGTTTGGATCAAACCTGTTCTCCATGATTTTTGGTCCCTGCTAGTGACCAACTACTAATTTAGAGGAAGTTTAGCAAACACGACAGAATGTGTCAACTGTGCAACACAATTAAAGGCAAAATCCCCTCTATAACACACACAGCAATAAGCCTACATAGCATGACATTTAAAAATGACTGGCAGTCGCTGAGATGTTATCAAAACAAAACCTAGGATTTCATTTGCTCAGAAAGCTCACGTATATTTTCCCAGGATGCTGTAAGAACAAATACTGCCTTCCTGTTGTTGGACGAAGCCTATTTTTGGATCACAACTCTGTGCCCAGGAGAAGGGAGTGGAAATTACTTTAAAGAACTGAAAAAAACCAGCAGAAGGAGTAGCTGCAGGAGGCATAGTGGGCTCTGGAGGGGACCTGACAGGGGAAAAGTTGCTCAGCCTCTGCAGAAAACTCTGAATTAGGGAAAAGAAGGGATTTATACACAGAATCATGCCCATGTCTTCTATAAGCAATGAGTTAATAAAAGTGATAATTGACCTGGTGTCTTACGCATGTTGCTCAAAAGCTGTTACAGGCTTGGGATTGAGAGAAGCTACAACTTATTAGTCCTTGGTTCTCTTTGAGAGTAATTTCCATCATAATTTCAGTTGAAATTACATCTTTTATAAAATATTTTCATGATTTGGCTGGTACAGAAAAGAAATGGTACATTTACATCTTAGAACACTGTATAGTCATGGGGTTAGAGGAAACACTGCTACAGGACCCCTCCACCTGGGTCCTCTTCTGGGTTACAGCAGCCTTGTTCCCTGCAGGCTTTTTCCTAGAGTTTTCTTTAATTCGTTATTACATATTGCCAATATTGAGGTTTTCATCATCTATCTAATGAGGCTCGAGAGGCTGTTCTTCATTCCAGAGCGGACCTCCCAAAACACTACCCTGCAGTACAATGTACAGACAGCAAATTTAGCACTCCTGTTTTGGGAGATGGAAGCAGCCTTGCTGTGATAAATGAACCCACACAGAGTTTCTGCATCACAGAGCCCTGAGCCTTGTAGAAGAGAACCCTGAGTTAGCAAACTTTTTATTTCTGCATTTTCCTTGACATCTGAGTTAATGATCCAAATGCCTCTAGTGAATTCAAGATGAGTCTGTGACATCTAAAACTGTTTATATGGCAGCTGTGTGATAATACAAATCTGAGGCTATGACTTCACTGCAGAATCATACAACAGGACAGATCATTACAAGTAAGTTACAGGTTCTTAAATATAATGAGTGTTAACAGTATGGTTGGGAAGGAAATAGTGGTTTTACACGAGAACTGTATGTGTCAAGACAAGGGCTGATTATCCCAAAATTTCACAACTTTGTCAAAATAAATTCTTCTTTTGACACAAAAAAATGCAAATACCTCTTTTACTTACACAGGGGCACCTTTCTGGGATTCCACAGGGCACCATGCCATGACCTCACAGGTTTTAATAGTTGCATTATAATTCACACATCTTCCTGTTTGAATTCCTGTAGAGAAGAGAAATAAGCTCTTATTGAGCAGAGACATGAGTTTTGAGCCATTTAAAGACATTTTCAAAATGTTAGTGGATCCCTCCTCAAATGTAAGGTAGAAAAGCTGTCAGTTTAGATTCTTGCAGCTTTCTATAACAGGAAGCTGCAGGAAGAGTTACCCAGACCACAGTCCTGCCACACCTTATAAATCCTTATTCAGTCGTTTGCTTGGGTCAACAGTGCATGTTATTGTTTGGGCTGAGGGTGAAGTAATTTCCCTCACAGTTTTACAAGGAGTTATCACATCAGAGTCTTGAGATAAATCAAGAAAACAGTTTCACTCAGAAGTTTAATTCAACAAGATGAGCAAATTAAACAAGGATATAAAGTTGAGGGAAAACCTTAATTTTTTCTTCACTCCTGGAAAGCCAGGATTTCTGTGAGCATCCAGGCTTTACGAGGGAAAGTGATAATCCAGCCAGCAGCCCAAATTCACTAAATCCCGGCACTATAGAAAACTCACCTAGCCAAAGAAAACAGTATGATGCCCTCTAGACAACTTCAGTGGTCCCCAAGACAGGACATAAGTCCCTTGACTTATTCTGAGGACTACTTAGTCATCTTAGTGGTGTTACAGCCCCTTCAAATGGACAACTGGCTGAGCAGCCACTAAATTCAATGGGAGCGACTGTGAGATTGGCCCTCATTCATACCACTGCATATACCCCCCTTCACATTTTCCCTTCCTCTGCTTCCTCTCTCTTTTTACTTTTAGTAAGGGTACACATGAGCTGATAAGAACTCCTTTTGTGGTTTTGAACTTATGTTCTCATATCTCTTAGGGGTCTGTGCCATTCTACTGCAAAGCCTCTCCAAGCTGGATCTTGCACAGTCTGCACTGGTCGATAATGCAATAGCAGATGGTACCCACAAACAATACTTCAATCTGAAAATGGCATTTATATACCATTACTCTGGTGATCCACACTCCCTTTTTCGCAGGACTTGTCTGAAGAGCAGATAGCTTTGGCAATGGGATACTGAAAAAAATTGATGTAAAAGAGAAATATAAATATCTCCCACTGCATTCCTATGTAAAAAGTCTTTCTCAGCTTCAGTGTAAAAATATCAAATAATTCGAAAAAATAGCAATGCAGAGCAAGTGTAACCCTTACTAATTAGTGGGCTTATGAGGAGATAAAGGTTCAGCTACATGCAAAACCAAAAAAAGCCCTTTTCTTGCTTACAGTAATTTTCCCTTATTATTTATGTCCTTTCCCATTTTCCATACTCTCCCCTATACTCTGAAGCACAGTAAATCTAATATTGCACTGTTTAATTCTTTGTTTACTAAGAGCCCCTCATACTTATGCAGTGAAAGTCAGCTTGTTTTGGGGAACTACTCTACCAGGTTCCATTTCTAGGCTAGCCAGATGAAAGAAGAGGAGAGCTGCAGCTGACTGTCAGGTTTGACCTACAGAACGGAAGGAAGGGGACATATAGGCATGAGCAAGAGTAATATTAAAAGCACCATATTAGCAGAAAAACTGATAGCAATTCTTTAACTCCATCATTCCTCCAGATTTTTCTCAAGAGCAGCAGCAAAGCCAGAGCAGCTGCACAGCAATCACTGGCCTGAATGCCACCACTTCCTGAAAGCGATGCAGGTAGGTTTGGCTACAAGGTCTTTGGTGCGAGGTACAGTCACAACTGCCAACTGATTCCCTGATTCCCCCAATTAAACTAGATCTTGTGTGTTAGCTACTGAGAGAAAGAGGAGCAGTATTTCCTTGTGCAGGACTGCTCCAAGGACCATCCACTCTTTAATGTCAACATTAATGTTTGCTGTTATCTATTGGCAATTCGCACTGGAGACTGTCATCCCAAGTATAAATTACAAAACACATTTACCTCAGGGCACCTCCTCTGAAGCTGATTCTCTGTCATAATGACGTTAGTTATCACAAAAAAGGAGTCTACTCCCTATATGGAGAAAAGAACATGAATCTGACTGAAAAGTCACATACTTGATTCAGACCTCAGTCATTCCAGAATGTCACCTGGAAAGACAAGGAGGCTGGTTCTGCTCTACCTCCCACTGACAGACATTCACATTCTACCAGGCTCAGACTGGGGAAGGCAAGGGGCATCATCAGGATAGGAATGAGCAGCCAGGGACAAGAAGGCACCGAATCCTTCACCCTTGATATTACAACCAAGGAAGACACTCATCTGATGCACTAGCATTAATGACATTACTCTGTTTAGTACAGCTATACCGGAGTGAATCTGTTCCTAGCTTTGTGATTAGTAAAATACTAAACTGATCATGCAAAAATTGTGTAACAAATAGCACTACAGAAATCTCACAAAGGGGGACCATTTTCTTCTTATTTTGGAGGTGGAAGGGGAGATTTGGCTTTAAACATTGCTGCCTCCCCCCTCAAGTCTCCTTTAATGTTGCTGCTCATCTCAGCCCATATAATTATCTCCTGCCCTGATACAGTAAACACATTGAATGGGAGTATAGAGACACATCAGAAAAGCAACTAGATATATCAATGGAAGTTAAATATTGCACTGACATTAAGTTAAGACTTGCCTGCATCGGCATGGTGTATTCCGCTGTATCCCAGATCCTTTCGTCTGTCTGAGCCACTCCCTTCACTTTAGTGTGAATGGAGCTGATAACGTTGTCCTTCTCCTGATAGCGTCTGTCAATGATGAGCGTATAACTGGCCAGCAAAAACAGAAAGGACAAATAAAGCCATAAGAATAAAATGGGTCACTTTCTTTATATCACTCTTAGACAGAGTGCACTGCAAGATAAAAGTCAGATGGACATTTTAAGGTAACGTGAGTGACTTTTGGTGCGAGAGATGCATTGGCTGGACCAAAGTCCTCTTGGTTTCACTTCTGCAATTTTTGGCTTTGTCAGGAATGAGCTGAAATATGCAAGAGGAAAATTTTTATTTTTTCTGTCCTAAATGCTACAGACAACTTAAGGTGACATCTTGGGCCTTCAGAAATCATTTGTGAAACACCCATTGTCTGTAATGGGGCTTGATATCGCCCAAAAACTTTCACCCATGATGTGTTACTGTCTGTCTAGACTTTGAGCTTTGCTGTCGCAAATGGTAGTGTCCTCTCTAAATCTGGGAAGAATATACTACTTTTTTTTTTTTTTTTGAAAATATCTTAAAATATCTACTCTTTTATTTTCCTGAGTGCTTCATAACGAATGCTTCAAAAACCTTGGCCTGGCTGCTTTCACTTTTTCACAAATTGAATGTGTTACTCAGCAGGAAGGCATCTCTTCCTGTAAGTTGACACGAAACCATTAAGAATCATTTAGCATTTCTTGCTTTTGCATGAGATTAACAAATACCACACACTGAACTGAGAAAACCATTGACAACTTTGAAAAACTAGCGTATGTTCAGAAGGTACTTTCCACCTTACATAAAAGTCATACAAAAAGTTTGCTTTGAGGAACAAACCTGACATACAGCCACAGGAGCTAGCATCATTTCAGTTTCACAACAGACCATTTGGGGAAGAGAAAATAGTATTTGAAGAACAGAAATACAAAGCAATTGACCAGAGCTCCTTCAATTGCCTGTTACATGTTTCAGCCTTTTCCTTCAGGAGAACAATGTTTTGGGTTAACCATGCTGTTGGAAACTGGCAGCAGGAATCCAGCTCTGAGCAGCAATAGGTGGGCACAGTACCTTAGTAAGGCAACTTGAATTTCCTGCAAGCTTGATTCTCAGCGAGATTGGGATCAGTTTGCTCAATGTCCTGGCTTGCTGCCCTCCCTTGAGAATAAAACCAACTCTACGAACTTCTGCAGACTTTGTTCAGCATACACTTATCACTGAAAACAGCCCTGCTTTGGCAGCAAAAAGGAAAATCTGCCCTTTCGAGGCAACCAATTATTGTATATTCATAAAACACCTTATTGTTCTTAAAATCTGTTGCAAGGGGTGACTTGCTGTTTCATCTGTTAGGTAGATCTAACCCTGAACAGGAGACTCCCCAGAGCAGACTCTAATCTCAGAAATACTGGTGTAAATCTGAGATTAGTCAATGGAGTTATTCTGGATTTGCAGACTGCAAACGAACACAAACAGCATGATCAGAAATGAAACTGAAGGCATTTATTAGAGGAACCTCGGTGAACTATGTCCAAGCGACCCCACCCTGTCATCTAACATCTTATGCCGCACTCCCATCACAAAGTTCCTGCACAGTTCCCACAGTCACATCCATCTTCCCAGAATGGTGTAACAAACAGATTGATCTTAATTTGCTGCCACAGAACTCAAAGCAAAGTTGGATTTATTGGCTGAAAGCCAAATTGTAACCAGACCACTCCCAATATAGGAACCAGTTGCTCACATATGACACAACATTCCATCACCATGCACTTACCCAACATATGCGCCGACAAATATATGAAAGATCCATTTCATACACGCATATTTAAGACTCTGAAAGCGGATAACTTTCGAAGAGTCATAGGTACGCAGACACCCCAGAGAGCCACATGCAGCCATTGTTAGCACTTCCTGTGAGATCTAGGCTTTTGAAAACTGCAGCTGCCTTGTGCTGTCTTCTTCCACCCCTGCATCCTTCCCAGGCCACACCACTTAAAGGCACAGTCAGAAATCTGTACGAGTAGGATGGTACTAAGTGAGAAAGTCACAGGCCTTTGAAAGAAGGGCAGTTGGTAGATCAAGGACTGTTACTAATCAAAAACATAAAACTAACATAAGGAAACGGGAGAAAGGATGTCAGATGCTTTTCTTACCCATAAAGAGAGGAAAAGGGACAAATTAACTTCTGTTTTATCTTCATTAAAATCAGGAGAATTCCGCTAAGAATTAGTTTGGCTCAGTTTTTTGAGAGAAAAACAAGCTCTTTACAGCCACCCACGTTTATATGCAACAAAGACAGTTTTCAGAGAGGGAAGATTTTTTGAATTCCCTTTGACTGAATATCACAAGTGTACTTTAAATTTCTGAACTCAGACTTTTTTCAAAAAGAAAAATCAAAATGTCAGATGCATTAATGCTACCATTATGTTCCCCAACTACCCCAGCTTTTCATAGCCAAAAAGTTCTGGGCTGGAAAAACCCAAGAGATAATTTCCTGCTAAGTTCTCAAGTCCAACTTGTCAGTGTCTGCTGGGGAATTTGCTTTTACTGAATCAATCCAAACATCCCAGGCATTAATTGAAAGCTTGTGGTTTGCTGAGCAGCTCTTCTGAGGTAGTAAATACTTTCAAGCCCCCTGCTCTGACTTGAAGAAAGACAGAAGCCATTTTGTATTGCACAGGATCAGACTTCACTCATTTACAATATGTTTAAAAGGCCTGAATCTACAGTGCGAATTCAACACATATATTCCAAAACACTTCAGCAGGAGCAGGATTAGTGTTCACATACACATCAAAACAGCTACAGTCAGACCACAGGACCATTACCTCAGGCTGCTATCATCTCCAAGAATGGCCATAAATGGATGCCTAGAGAAGAACATGAGGACAAAGGAAGCATATAATACTTCCCCCAAATAATCTCTCAGACTCAGTAATCTCTCAGCAGCTTAAGGACATCCTGAGTCAGAGAGGTTTTTTACACATTCAGTAACCTTCAATAGATTATTCTTCCATGAATTTACCCAGTCTTCCCAGGTAAAATTTCAGCAGCTGCAAAATCCTGTAGCAAGGAGTTCCACAGCTAACTACACATTGCATGAAGAGTTATTTCCTTTGATTTGTTCACAGAAAGAGCACTGAATTTTACCCTGGAGCCCCAGAGCTGATCACTGAGCATTGCTCATCACTTTCTGTTGATGGCACCATCTCCTCTCAGTAGTACCATCTCCAAACACTACCACCAGCGCTCAATCTTTCTGCTCCTTTAAAGTCCTACTCACTGAAGGCCTGAAGATACAGAGCAAAGGGAAAAAGAAAGAAACCACCCATTTTCTGCCATGTGAGTTATTGTGTAGCCTTCATCACGTCACTTCCCCTCCCAGTGCCTCTTACTCATTATCTCTAAAATGAGGTGATCATTTACAACCCACTTCCAAGGCATGCTGTGGGTGCATCACTAACTAAAGCTTACAAAAAGAGCTGGGTGGCCTCAGCCACCACAGAGGACACCTTGCTGGCTCCCTTGTCCACATTTCAAAGGAGAAGCAAAGAGCTAGATGAACATCAAGGCGGAACAGGCTGCTCAGACCTGCAGCTCCTGGGAGAGGAGCAGTACAGGAAGGTCATGAGGCTCCTGCCCGTGTTGTTCAGGCTCCAGTACAGCTCTTTTCCTCAACACAAAAATAAACTGGGCATTTAAAAAAAAATAACCTTTCAACTGTTCCGGCCCCCCAAAAGCTGAGCACTGTGCTGTGACTGCTGCTGCTCAGGTTTCCAGGAGAGGGCAGCGCTACATCAATGCATGGCTCAATACCTCACCAGGGGATGGTCTCCTCGGGCCTCGGTGCACAGCACTTCAACCTGATTGCAACGACCTCTTCTTGCTCTGAACATCGCACTGGGCAAACAGGACTCCTCTGTGAGGATGCTCTGTCAGTCTGAAGCAGTGCTGGGGCAACCGCAGAGATGAGTCTGAAAAGACAGAAACCAATGTCACTCTGGCCTTCTGGGCCTGACTCCCCACTGCCCAACACTTTGCACCAGTGCAAAGAAGGTGCAATACACTGCCAGAAAGGACAGATGCATGTGACACCCACTTTGCACGGGTGCCAACAGCCATGCAAGGAGCAGGGAAATGGTAAAGCAAGCTTTCAGGACACCTATGGCCCTGGAGGAGGTCTTTACCTCACACTGCATGGGACACCATCCTGTTGGATCTCAAAACGGTTGTGTCTTTTGCATCAGTTCATAGGAATAAAAGGGAGTACAGCTGGGTGATGCAGTCACTACTCCTCTGAGCAGAGCCGGTACGTGGTACACACTTTGGCTGCAGCCTCTTTCCTACTCAATAGTTTCACGCACTGGACAGAGCTGGACAGAGCGCTGCAAGCCAACTATTCGCATCTGGCCAAGGGAGCTGGTGTGAGGCCACCATACAACAATGCAAACACAGGAGATTTAGGTGGGCTGTCAGGGTGGGAGCTGTAAATCTCAGGCTCAGAGTATGTAAGACAAGAAGCTTAGATCAGAATTCATTAGACTCAGATTAAAAGGATCAGGAGCCTTTCTCTTGCAACAGAAGACCCACACAAAGGCACAAAATAAACAAAGCCCACAACACAGAGATAATACTTTTTTTCCAGTCCTACACTGCTTTAAGTTACCTAGAATGCTACCTATGGCTACAGCCATGACAAAAAATTCAGAAGAAGAAGGGCTTTTTATCTGTCAGTCTCATCTTAAATGCTCTAGCACACAGGAACAAGTCACCTTTTGATACAAACAGGCTTAAGTTTTCAAGACATCAGTGGTCATTCCTTATGCTGTTGCTGACTGCAGTCCCTATGCTATGGTTGATACTGCTGACGCTTCAGTAAATAAGATGAAAGAGCTGATACATAATAACAGCTGAAAAAGCTGTGATTGGGAAGAACCAGGGGCAGACCTGGGATGCATTTAGGTGCCAGAATAGCCACAAAGACATTGATTTTTAATATAACCTAGTCAGACCTAAATACACATAACCCATTATTCATAATAAAAGAGAAAAACCACAGGACTCAGATTGCATAAGAAAAGCAGATAGAAGTGTTATCTTCTCTTCCTAAATGCTCTAGTTTTCACATTAACATCTTCCATCTGTTTGGGATCTGACCTCAGCAGCTAGGCCAGACGCATTCATCTTCTTGCCCATAGATGTTCCCATATAAGGTGATCTCTCTTTGCGCATGGAGAAGGATTTCAATTTGCTCAGGTTTCTTTCCACTCTGATTTGCTGGCCTCTACGGTCGAGCTCCCCTCGCAGTTTTGCAAGGCAGTCATCCATGCAGCGGTAGCTATAAAGGGAGGAGGAAGTCAGGAGGGAGTCATGAAGCCGTGCCTGCAGACCTAAAGAGCTCTGGATAGTTTATTTGCAGGCTCCATTCTCTTTCTTCCTTTAGTTGCCTCTGGATGATGCTTTTTCAATAAACAGTTTCCACGAGCCTCTCTTAAGCAATTTAAAACATAAGCCCAATCCAAGTTTATCCTTGCCTTAAACTATAGGGCTGAACTGTCATAATAGCTCTTACGTCATTAGGAAACTTTGAAACACTACTGTCACTCCCCATGCCAGCTAATTTGGGAATTTGGAAAATGTCCCAGAATTATACAACGAATATATATATGAACACTGGCCCTCAATTCTGTAAGACCTGATCCAGATACCACATCAACCCAACTAAGATAGCATAGGAAAGGTTGTGCCACAGGATCCTCCATGCTTTCGCTGAATCAGAAAGTCCCATGAAGTTGGGCTCTGATGTGTGATTTCACTCCTGCCTTTAATCACTAGAGCTTTCGAACAGCCTTTTGGCAGCAGCAAGCCAGAGCACAGCTAGCCCAGTTCTCATGACTTCTGGTCTTCAGGGTCTCCTCCCCCTCTCCGAGTCAGAACGATCAGACTTCCTGGGTTTCCACCAGGACAGTGAAATAATCTCTTGATCTTTTCTCCTTATTACTATCCTGGCATTTTCTAGGTGTTCAAACGTCCTTCCTTTCCTTTATCCATTGCCTCTGTAAAGTTAAGGAGACACAAAAAGAGGGAAAAGATCCCTTGCTTCTTGGAAGGTGTGGGGACTGAAATAGTCTGATGTAAAGGAGAATCTCAGAGCAGCATCCTCCCACTGTATCCAGCCCAGACCTCTCTCCATCCTCAGCACTGTGAGCACAATCCATTCTCTCCCCTGTACTGAGAACTGTGAGTTATCAGTATTTACAGAAACACTCTTTCCCCAGCTTCAAGGAAGTACTGCCCTGGACTCACATGGCTCCATCACTTTTAATTACCTATTTATGCAGTTTGCAGGGACTAGAACTGGCCCCCAACACCTCCACAGGAAATACTGTTTTCATTTGCTCCCTCTGTATATTCTACATGCTCAAAATACTCATCAGGAGAAAAAAGTACAATTGATTCTAGGAAAGCATGTCAAGGGAAAGTAGATCTCTTCTGGGAACTTGTAGGTAAATATGATTCCTAAAGGTCAGTATACAGACTAAAAGCACAAAGGAAACATGATCTGCTTTTTAAAGTTCAAATCCAGGAGTCAGGAGACTTGGATTACGTTCCTGGCTCTACTACAGCCTTAACACACAATCACAAGCAACTCATCCATCCCCTCTGTGACTTAGTTTACCCAGTTAAAAATTAGAATAGCAATGCAGTACCACTTTTCAGGTTTCTTGTGAAGATCGGTAAATTAGTATTTTGTGAAGTGTTTTTGATCCCTCAGAAGAAAGAAAGGAGCTAATCTAAGACAGATGCAGTATTTAGAATTGCAAAGTATTACATTTATGATTGCTATTTACTGAGTCAAATTCTGCAGTGATTTACAACCTGTGCATTTCAATTGGCTTCAATTTAATATGACTCACTGCATATTTTAATCCATCATCTGTGGACTCACATGGGATTCTAAGACAATCCAAGAAGCTAATTGAAATGGCAGAGGCTCCAAATTCCACCTATTTAAGATTTAAACATGGGCTTTGAGTGATCTGCAACAAAAAAACCTGCAGACTGGAGATACCAGTTTCATGAACAAATTTCACTTTGATACATAGCCTATTTTTGACTGTTTGGTATTTTTTGAAGCTCCTGTCCTTGTTTCAGATTTAGCATAGCTAGCGCTACATACTTATTGCTACTTTGAGTCACACTGACAATTGATGTGCAAACTCAAGAATATAAATTTGCCGTTTAGGTCTAACGAAGCCTGGACAGAGCACTGCCATCCCGGCTTCGTGTGGCTCCTCCGTGTAGTTTTCCATTTCAAAGAACTGAAATAACCATTCACCCAATATGCGAATAACCATTCACCAGGCTATGTGAACCACGCTTGACATTTTTTTTTTTTAATGCTGCCAAAGACTGCCAGAAATCTTAATTGGGTAACTGCATCAATCTGTTTGTACATCTCCTACACACGCAACAACGATATCCTCCCTCTTGGGAAACCGTGAAACTAAGTATATACTTCAAATGGTGAATTTCAAGCCTATTTCTGTCAGTCCTTGCATCAACCGTACCGCAGCAGAAGTCCCACAGTGGAGCCGGCCCACGGAGCGCTCACCCCACCGTCACCTCAGGTGAGCACAGCGGGGCGGGGTGGCACTGAGCCCACCCCGCCTCTCAACCCACCCACGCAACTAACCACGGCGCCGTGCCCGACCCCGCGGCGCCCCCCTGTGCGAAACCTCCGCCCTCACCACCCCGGGCCGCCTGGCCAAGAGCTTGGCATGAAGAAACCGCCGCCCCGGCCCGTCCGGGCAGAAAGGGGGCAGCACGGAGCGCGGTGTCCCGCCGGGCCGCCGGCGTGGCGCGGGCGGGAAGGGGCGCCCGGGCAGGCCGCGGCACCGACGGGGCGGCTTCCCCTCATCCTCACACAGCGCGGGGCGGGAAAGGGGCAGCGAGAGGGCGAG